>NC_056733.1:497568514-497846014 GCF_019279795.1 Protopterus annectens
TTTTTTACCTTTTGACAAGGTTGGTGCAGTTGACACCTGCCTCTGCTGGTCACAGGACACTACCATGGAGAGGTAACACTACTGTGTACACTGCACATGTGCTTACACATGGACCTGCCAGACTGCATTGTTGCCCACTGTGCACCTGTGCAGCTACTACAAGTCCTTTGGGCATGGTTACCTGGTGTCCCTTCCATTTAGACTAGCTATCATGCTACTACTCTGTCCCATACCTACAGGCCATATGTATCCTGTTATTGTACATACCAATAGGCGATACCTGTTATGCATGATATGCCTGTGATACTGTGTATGATATCTGTCATATCTACCTAGACAACTTTACATTACACATATTTCACATAGTATCCCTAATGCAGGGCATCGTGCCGTCGGCCACACCTTACATATGACATCAACGGTATATGCTCATACACATGCGTGCTGTGACAGTATACATACATGTACTATCCCCTGCTATGGCACTTCCTTGTTGGACATCCACTGCCAGCAACAGTGTGTGGTATGGCATTGTTCTCTTTAATGCCCTCCTGTGGCATCCCTTGTGGTGTCTCCGCTGTGTACATGATGTCCCACTGCTGTACACACGGTGTCTGCAAGCGTTGGTATGCTCAGCAAGATATCACTACATAACTACCTTTCACCACTTTCTGCATTACGGACAAGTGTAATTAATTACAACCACCATTCACATACAGTACAGCTTATTAATACAGATCATGCGTTACACAACCTTACATATCGTGTGTTCTACATACCTTGTTGGTGTTTCGCCCGTATCGCTTTTTCCGCTTCCTTCGCGGTAGTACAATGCTGTTTCGGTATGAGCATACGGTTTGAATATCCTGAGAGTCATCCTTATATATGTTGATACCTGCAACATGTGGATTCATCCCACCAATTGCTGTTCCTCAGTGAGTAATTACGTGCATATCACCCAGCATCTACTCCATTCAGAAATTATGTCGATACTGGGGTATAATTGGATTCTCCACCTGTTGGCTATTTGCCCTACCTTCGTGGAGATGGTCTGTATTGTGTTATGTTATGTGTAATCATGACTGCTATGCGTGGCGAAGTATATTTTGAAGTCATGTCACCCGTGGATTGTGTGTGTCAGGTGTAGTATTTGGTTCGACATGTGGGTGTACCTGTCCTGCCGACGAATGATAATGGAGTATTGCATTCAAAACTGTAACATGGCTGTTGTATTCCTTTATACAACACCTGCAAGTATGCATCCACCTTTAATTGTGTCTCCCACGCGATAAGTTGTGGTTATGCAGATGTCATTGACTGACTGTATGTTTGTGCTGCTATTACAGTTTGTATTCCTTTAATATCTACGGTGGGGGATATAGGTGGTTGTACGTGATGGATACGGGTTGTGGGCCTTGCATCTCTACATAGACTGTATAGTTGTCTGTGTGCTCTGTCCCTACTTGGAGAGGTAACAGTTAATAGTCTTTTGTTACGGGAGTGTAGGTTGGGCTGTTGTTAATTGGTTCCGATATCGTCTGCAGGTGGCCTTGCTGCATGTATACCCCCGTAACTTCTGTGGTATATCAGCGGCTATGTGTACGTGAGTAATTACGTGCATACCACCTGTGCATCTACTCCATTCGGTAATTACGCGTCAATACTGGGGTATAATTGGATTCTCCGCCTGGGCGTTGGATATTTGCCCTACCTTCATGGAGATGGTCTGTATTGTCTTATGTTATGTGTAACTGCATCTGATATGCATAGGGACAAGTATATTCTGCATTCAAGTCACCCGTGGATTGTGTGTGACAGGTGTAGCATTTGGTTCAACATGTGGGTGTACCTGTCCTGCCGACGAATGATAACGGAGTATTGCATTCAAAACTGTAACATGGCTATTGTTTGCATTTATACAACGCATGCAATTATGCATCCGCCTTTAATTGTGTCTCCCACGCGATATGTTGTGGTTATGCAGATGTCATTGACTGACTGTATGTTTGTGCTGCTATTACGGTTTGTATTCCTTTATTATCTACAGTGGGGGATATTGGTGGTTGTACGTCACGGATACGTTTGTGGGCCTTGCATCTCTACATAACCACTATAGTTGTCTGTGTGCTCCATCCTTACTTGGAGAGTTAACAGTTAATAGTCTTTTGTTATGGGATTGTAGGTTCGGCTTTTGTCATGTGGTGTCGGTATCACCTGCAGGTGAGCTTGATGCATGTATACCTCCGTAACATCTGTGGTATATCAGCGGTTATGTGTACGTGACAACTATCCCTTGTCATTCTCTCCCACATATTTGCAGTCATTGTGGTCCTGTTGTTGGGATAGCCTGTTTGCCAGTGGTTGCCACATATTCAGATGGGAATTGATTGTTTGACACTTGTAGAACACACAGCGGTGTTTACGGGCCAACACATGGCCACGGTCAGTACTGGGGTAGCACATACATATTTCCGTGATACATACCTCTTGCTGTGTGACTTTGCCAACGTATCATATTGCATGTAGCATATCAGTGTTGTACATACAGGCATGACTATTACATATGTCCTTTCCATTTCTTATGGGGAATATTCCTGTGCTACCATCTGGGACATATTCACTTTGTATCATTCTATGTCACGACACACCTAGCCAGGGTGGGGCTGTCACTACTACTCTAGGACTAGTAGTGAACATATGCCTGAGGCTAGTTAACCGTATGCCTACACCTAATATTCTGCTCTGCCTCTAACTTGGCACCAACATACACATGTTGCAGACACACACACATTACACTCATGCAGCGACGCACACGGCACCCTCAGCGCACACGTACACATACTACGGCACTCACGGGGACGGTTGCACACAGTACCTACGTAGACCGCAACACCGGCGGCGGTGTCTACCTCTCCCTTCATATCATCATACTATTACACGCGCATATACTGTTACAGTACTGTGTTCTGTCGGTCTTTCAGCCTCGCGGTTATGCACATTACATGTTACACGTTCCATGGTTGGCGGTATCCTCTTATTTTGAACCTCCCGGATGTTCAGATTGTCGTTACACTATGTATACTATGTACAGATATCACGGGATACATCTCAGCCACCTTATATCCCTCTAATTCCCTGTCTTATCTGTATTATATATATGTATATGTGTACATATTTATCTATATATATATATATATATATATACATATATATATATATATATATATATATATATATATATATATATATATATATATATGTATACATCTTGCGGCAGACGTAGCAGGCACACAGCAACACCATATGCTGTAGGACTCATGTACTGTTCAGGTGTTGGCGTTACATGTTCCACTGGCTGTTGGGTTTACAGTGTTTGGAGGCTGCCTATGTTGGAGTCACACATAAGGCCACCCATACATTACATTTTACAGGTGGTCATGTTTGTGTGCCGTCCATTTCACTGTGTGTGCAGGTGGGAAGGTGTCAGTCCATGGGGCCTATGCTGTCAGAGTATGTGCTATACGTTCCCTCTTTGCCAAGGTGTAGGCATATTGGGTACACCTCTGTCTGCCTACTGGGGCTGGCACAGTGTGTTCCTGGTCTGGAACCCTCTGTGCCTGGACTGGCCTTGGCAATTGTGGTGGGCTTTGTGGCCCTTCACCATTATGTCCCTGCAGCAGCTGCTTCCGCAGGATCATATTATGTAGCATGGCACATACTATGAATATGTGGGCACATGTGCCTGGAGAGTAGTGCAAGGCTCCACCAGATGTATCCAAGCACCGGAACCATGATTTCAGCATCTTGAACACATGCTCTATGATTATTCTGGTTTGTGCGTGTGCCTCATTATGGCGTTCTTGCATGTGTGTGTGTGCATTTCTGATGGGAGTCATCATCCACGGCTCCAGTGCATAGCCAGCATCCCCCACGAGATGGCCTTGTGGGATGTCCCCCCTGACAAATACCTGATGCAGCTGTGAGGCATGCCAGATATGGGAGTCGTGGTAACTTCTAGGGCTGCCAGCACACACATCCATGATAATGCCCTGGGCATTGCACACGACCTGGCAATTGATGGAGTGGAATCCCTTGCGGTTTATGTAGCATCTACCCTGCTCGCCAGGTGGTGACTTGATTTGTATGTGCGTACAGTCTATCGCACCCAGTACCTCTGGGTATTGTGCCACACGGTGGAAGTGGCGCATATTGCTAGCCAAATCCTCCTGAGATCTGGGGAAGTATATATGCTCATTGGCATGTGGTAACATGGCATCCAGGAACTGGCATAGTACCCTGGATGCTGATGCCTGTGAGTTGCCCATTATATCTCCAGTTGGCCTTTGAAAGGTACCTGTGGCCAGTATTCGCAAGCATACACATACCTTTGTGTCCACTGGGATGGGTTCCCCTCTGTTGTTTCTTGTTCTCAGGCGTGGCCGGCACAGCTCCACTATTTGCTGTAACATGTCCCTGTCCACCCTGTAATGCTCTACTATCTCCAGGTCGTGTAGCCTCTGGTAGGTTACCCTTGGTCTGAACACTCTCCTTCTCCTCCGAGGCCTGCGGTGGTTGTCGGCATCCTCCTCCACAACACCGTCAGTCTCTAACACATGCTGATGGATCACAGCTACGGCAGCACCCAACATGTACATTTTAAAAGTTCCCCGTGTGTTTATACCTATGGTGCGGCATTTGGGAATACACGGCTGTGTGTTGTGTGCATTCACACTTTATACTATTGTGCTGTGCACACCGATGATGTCATAGGGTGTGTTTGTACGGCCGTATCTAAGGGTTATCTTCCGTGTTTTACCATTTATTTTATTTATTTTTATTTTATTTTTATTTTACATTTGTTGACCGGGCTAGTCTAGCTGGATATATGTCCATTTTCAGTAGAGGCCCGGGGAGAAAAGCTCCACACAAAACATAAAAGAACAGACTTGTTAATAAAAACTTACAATAAAATAGAAATAAACATCAACTTGTTAATAAAATCAACATATATTCTGGAACTCAAACAGTTAGAGATCATACATAAGTTAGATCAGATTCACAATAATTTTACCTAGTACATAAAAGGATGTACAATATAGCAATTGCAATAGAGAATAAAGGTTTAAGCTCGGAGGGGTAGAGAAGTAGAAGGAAAAAGTGAGATAAATAATAGTGATGGGACAGGAGTCAGGATTGAGAGAGACAGTTAAGAGGAGGTGAGAGAGAAAAGTAGGACAGCAGGGGTGAAGAAGTAGGGTAGCAGCTAAATATTAAGCAAACAGAAGGGTTAAAGGTACAGAGTGGATGGGGTGAGGGAAGTTACCCTGGAGTAGTACAGGAACAAAGCCAGTGGTTATGGAAGTACAGTTTGATTTGTTTTTTGAAGAGAGGTAGAGATGAGATTGAAGTTAAGTCTTTAGGCAGCAAATTCCATGCCCTACCAACAGTGTTTGTGAAAAGGGAGTCACCAGCTACGTTATGGGCCTTTATGGGTTTGGAACTACAGCGGTGTTGCCTTTGGTATTGCATTACTCTTGCCTGCCATGGATTACCTTTCGACCTTCCCTTACTATTTCTGCACGTTGCACCTACCATTTTCTGGCATGCATCCTGCAGAGCACTGTCATTTGTACTTTCATGGACATGGCATATCATGCGTTTTGTGTGCTACTGCCCTTGTGCTGCCTGTCTGCTTTGCTCTGCTGTGTCGGGTCTTCTATCTTTGCAATCTGCTACCTCCCCTACTTTCTTTGCATTCATATGCCTCCCCTATCCCGTTTTGCAGGTTTCTGCATGCAGAGTTGTCAGCTGCCACCGATTGGCCTTCGTGGGTTGATTAGTGTTGATTGCTCATTAGTACTCAAATTACACTTCTTCCACATTCCCTTATATTCTTCACATCACCTTCCTGTTTCCAATATTGTTTGCGGGGCGTGTGTCACATGACTAGGTTCCGGGAACGTTGTCATCCTCGTACACATGCACTTTTGCGCGCATTGTGTGCTCTCAGCTAAACTATTACCCCACACCCCGGTCCTGCAGCTTTGATTTGCGATGTACAGCCCAGGTTTGCTGTGCTCCAATGTGCTTACTGCTACAGTAGCACACCCCTCTGCAGATGTCATGTATTCCCTCTAAGCCACTCCTCGGTGTATTACCGCTGCACAATTTGGTACAACCTTACTCCGGCGGGGAATTTGCAATTCAGTATTATCTGCCTCATTTGCATGGCATTGACTACTAATTCATAGTTACCACGCCGAAGACTTCCGCGAGTCCTTGGCAACCCTTGCACCGTGGTTGTGGCGTTCCATGCATACCATGGTGTATTATGCTGTGAACCTGATGTCTATTACGATGCTGTTTTATAACATTGTTATATTATTTCATGATGTTGCACCTTCCGCACACATGTCCTGCGGTTCTGATGTGAGTTACTGTGGACATGCCATTTAAGTTGTTATTTATGTGTTGTGCATGTTTTCTTTTGCCATTGTCTGTGTATTTCGCCATTGGCATATATTAACAGTGTGATACCTGGGTCTGACACTTTTCCATTACTCGGATGTTATGTTTGTGGAAATGTAAACCATTTTTTTTGGTTTACATTGCCGTGGGCTTATGCTACGCCTGCACCACTTTGTGAATCGCTATATGCCTTCATTTGCATGGTGACACACCGCACATAGGGTGTTTAGCATACCTACGCCGGGGGCTGCGCAGATCTGGCGTACGCCGGTAGTGCATGTGAAATTGAATCGTACCTGAATCGCTCGGCGGCCATATTTGGCGTTATAATGACTATGCTATGCGTGCGCCTGGCGCAAGGTTCATGAATCCTGGAGCAGGAGTTAGCTAGGCATTGTCACCCGCCCCTTTCTTCCAACCACCATACATTAATGGTGAGAAGCAATACAAAATCTCTCTTCTCCTTTTAATCTGCAGCAAACTGCTTGCTTCACCAACTACATTCTGACTGCTAATGTAATATTGCACTGAATACTAATTGGCATCTACTGATAATGCCCAGTCAGTAGGATATGCCAGTAATGCGCCTATCACTTTTTGCCCACAGTTCACCCTAGCTATGCCACTGTTGTAAGACACTGAGTACAAAGAAGGCTACCATTCTTTCCTGATAACTAGACTTTTTGAAGCCACTGTTCTTTTTACTTACGAATTTCTGAGGTCTCTCGATTGATATATTTAGAAAAATACATGCCAAAAATGGTATTAGAGTAAATAATGGGTCTGATATAAATATGTTTACTACTGCATATTTGTGCTTACACCTGCTTAACAGTAACTTATTCATTATGTCACTAACACTGAGATTGAATGACATTAATTACGCATTTCATGCAGTACTCCAGTTCACATGTACATGTTCTTATTTAGGCTGTACAGCAATATGATGTATAAATATGTTTATATACACATTCCACATGGTAAATGATATGTGCTAGTGTGGGACTCGGACCGTGAATGCCTGTCCTTTAGGTGAATGCTGTGACCAATACACTATTGCTGTGCTGCTTCAGTTGCATATATACCCATATACCCATGTCTCCTAGTTCCCCAATCACCCACTCCAACACTTCACTAGAACTGCAGTCATCCATTCTCCAATTGGATTAATGGTGTATCCACACCAGTACACATTGGCCACTCCCTACCCCTGTAGACCCATCCCATCGGTTGACTCATTAAACGTATCCTCAGGAATCCCTAAAGTTTAGTCCACAAACATTGGTGACATGAGTGACCAATAGGACACTAATCACAATATTTGCATTATCCCACATGGGACACAGTTGTCTTTATGTCAAGATTAGACTCTTACTTCCTTACATACTTACTCCCGTTAACATGACACTACAATGACTTAATTAGTCTGACTATATGGTAACGTACACGTTATACATGAGAACTAATTATGTTCGTGTTCGGTGTGTTTCATTTACAAATAGACCAGTTTAGTATGTGGAGTCACCGTTGCAGGCAGATCACTGGGATAATTCCCTGTGTGAGACAGTCCTTACATTTGATTTATTCAGCACAGCACTGACTTCAGACATTGTACACACTTCTTCATTTTAGCAATTTCGGCCCTTCCCTCTTATGCACTACCTATTATTCTATCTACTGTCGAGGTTGGTAAGGGCACATTCATGTGTTTATGTCTGCAAATGGAATGGATATGTTACAGGGAATGTACATCTACATATAGATGTATGCATGTGTGTATGCATACATACATATAACTAACTCGCTGGTCTCCATGAGGCGGTCCAATTAGAACCAGGCCATCCAACCTTGACACACCTGGATCCATAATTACATACCCATGGTTCCCCGACCCCACCTGACTTCGACATACACGCAATACATCCATTATCCAGTTGCTTTCATGGCCATGACACACCACCACACATTGCCCTCCCCCAAGCATTAGGGCCCTACACATATGTTGTCCCAGCACATGTATTATCATGCTCTCCCAACATTTAGTCCTTGTACATACCAGCCCTTGCTTGTGTAATGGATGGAGATCCAAATATGCTATAATATATAAATATATATATCATTCCCTATGCTGGGCACTGCTTACACCCTCGCAAATGCACTCAGATTTGCTTATTGTTTGTTATTTATATTTACTGCTGCTTATTTGTGCTTACTTGTGCCTTATTCGTTATGACAGTACCACTTTGATTGAATGGATTTGGATAAAAGTCCCATGTGATCCTCAAGTTCACTTTTACATGTTATTATGTCAGTGTTACGGCAGACCGACATTCATTCCACATGGAAAATGATATGTGCTATAGTTGAACTTGAACCGTGAATGCCTGTTCGTTAGGCGGATGCTCTAACCACTACACTATTGGTGTGCTGCTTCATTTTGATGTATACCCATGGTTCATAGTTACCCGAACACATGCCTCAACACTTCACTAACACAGCAGTCATCCATTCTCCAGTTGGAAAAAGCACACCACTACACATGCGCCACTCCCTACTGCGTTAGACCCATCCTGCCATGTTTACTCACTCCAAGTATATTCAGACGTCCCAAGCTTATAGTCCTGGAACATACATTCATATAATGGTCAGGGTGTTCAAATAGTCTTCTGGTTTTTGGCTTGTCTGACTTGGGACTGGGACTGCCCTGTACCTGTTTGAAAGTCAGACTTAGCATGTGGACAAAGTTAGTCCCACTGTTTGCAACCTACCTGTGGTTTTAGATTCATGGGGTTTGTTCACCTCTGGCCAGCTTGATATGACAGTACTAAATAATAGGGGAGTTCCGCTGCTGTTTTTCTTCGCATTCATTATGAATGCTTTATTGTGATCATGTTCGTTCTTTACAGATATATATCTGTACGTACGCATGCATCTACATCTACATGATTATTTACTTTGATCAGACTGTTGAATGACAGTGCTGTCTGCTATGTTTGTGATAACATCAGAGTTAAGCATAACTGCCGTGGCTTAGTGGTAAATCACATTGGTTGTGGTGTGTAGGGTCTTGGTGTTGAGCCTTGCTGAGGCAGTTTATTGTGTTGCTGGACAGAACAAGGGCCGTTGGACAAAGGGTGGGTACAACACATTTCAGCAGTGGTTTTCCGTTTCACCATATTTCACCGCCACTTCCCGTCACGCAAACACCTTCTCCATTCTTACTGTGATACGTCACTCCAGTTTACATTTCAATGGTATTATATTGTTATAGAGTATAAAATGTCAGAATATGCTCGTATACGGATTTTGCATCATAAATGGTGTGTGCTGCAGTCGAACCAGCAACGTCTGCTTGTTAGATGGATGCTCTAACCACTACACTATTGCTGTGCTGCTTCATTTGCATGTATACCCATGATTCATAGTTATCCGAATACACGCTGTAACACTTCACTAACACAGCAGTCCTCCATTCTCCAGTTGGAAAAACCACACCACTACACATACGACACTCTCTACCTCTCTAGACCCGTCCCACATCTTGACTCACTCCAAGTATATTCAGACGTCCCATGCTTATAGTCCTGGAACATATGTTTATATAATGGTCAGGGTGTTTAAATAGTTTTCTGGTTTTTGGTTTATCTGACTGGAGATTGGAACTGCCCTGTACTTGTCTGATAGTCAGACTTAGCACGTAGACAAAGATAGTCCCACTGTTAGCATCCTACCTGTGGTTGGAGATGCAGGCGGTTTGCTCACCTTTGGCCAGCTTAATATGACAAGCACTAAATAATACAGGTGTTCTGCTGCTGTTTTCCTTCGCATTCATTATGAATGCTTTATTGTGACCATGTTCATTCTTCATTTGTGTGTATATATATATATATATATATATATATATATGTATATATATATATATATAGCTGTCTGTACATACACATGCATATACACCTACATGCTTATTTACATTTCCCATACCGTTGAATGACTGCCACTTACCACAGTGCATACCCGCTTACGTCTTCTTGAATGTGTCTTAATCACCCTATATCTGACAGCCATTATTCTGGGTATCATATAAAATTAGCAGCCCTTGCATGGCTTGGACCATAGTCACTGGTTTGACCACTAAACCATCCGTGATACATTTTGCATGGAAAGCAGTTTGGATATATGACTTTACTACAGGCATTCCACACTACTGGCAACAAATGTGACAGTCGGTTGGTGTACATATGTATAGTACATGTTAATGTTCATATGTTTTTGAGAGACATATGTATACATTTGCAAGTATACATATGCATGAATAGGACACATACTTGACAACTACTTATATGCATGTGTGTGTGATGTGTACCTATGTGAATATAGGTATGTACATTCATAGACATATGACTACATATCTGGGGTTATACATGGCCATGTATATGAACACCCGCATCTAGGAGGGACCTGTACCATTTGTATACAGGGGCTGTGTGCATCATTATGATGTGGAACCTGGACAGGGAATACAATTTGTGGACGTGTACTATTTGGAAGATGGCTATGGGGAAGCTTCTTGGGAACATGTGAAAGGTATATATTCCCGATAATGCAAATGGGGAGATGTGCATCATGGTTAGGTGTTTAATCCTGGGTCGTAGGTTCTTCAGGACCGGGTGAAGGCTGAGCAGGGTTGTGGACAAGTACTGCTAATCTGACTTGTGCCCGGGTGTCAACTGGGGTGGAAATTGTGTTGTGCCACCATGTCTAATCTTGAGAACAGACACTTATCCCACGAGGGATGTCCAAAAATTGTGAATGGCAATGACCCCCATTCTTTTGGTTATATGAAAATGAGGGAGGGTTATACATGCATGGGATACCTAGTTTGCAGGCCTGAGAATGCTTAGAGTGAGACTGCCTACTAGATGTGGGTAGGGGGCACTATGTGCAGATATGGCTGGCCGAAGCTACCAGCTCGAGTATGGGTGGTTTTGGTGGATGTTCATTAAGGGCATGGGGTGGTGTGCTGTGGAGGGGATGATGGGTATTCAATTATGTATCCAGGTGTATAGGGGTTGGATGGGTCAGTTCAGGCCAAACCATTATGTGGTGTGAGCCGGTACCATTTCTGTACATGTGTATTGTACATTTTAATGTTCATATGTTTGTGGGATTGTGTTCTGCAATATGACCTGACAGGGTGTATTGGGGATGTGAATGTATGTTCTTTAGTTTCCTTTTGGATTCTCCTACTGCTCCCTCGTACACCTCCAGTTCATCTATTGTACATCCGACCCAGTCTTCCCTTGCCGGATTATTACATTACCCATCACCCCCCCCCCCAAAATCCACATACATACCATCCATCCCTTCTCTTGCTGTTAGCTCTTGGCACAGACAGCAGTACACATTGCCTACTCTACATATCTCTGGTACCATTATGGTTTTGAGGCCAACCCTAGCATATTTGGTCTTCCACATGCTGTACTTCATGCACATAGGTACATGCAAATACTTATCTTTCATGACATGGTAGGTTTACCCAGGTTATATGCATTCATTTTTGGGCCGTCCAGACAAGGACGACTCGGACCACGAATGGGCAGATATTAAGCGAATGCTCTAACCATTGAGCTAGGCTTAGAAAAGGGCAGTGGTGCACAAACACACTGCATTTCGCTTCCACTTAGTATAAAAATCAACACTACAATGGAATATGGACACGGGGTTTTAAATGTAATTGTTCGAGGATGGGGGCTCAACATTCAGCTACGTGCTTGTGTGTTTACTCCTGTGATTTTATTTTGGTGTTCGTGGAACTCTCTTGTATGCTTTGCATACATTTCAGTATCCATGGACACTGACAGGAGTGATTACTATTAGAGGCAGGCTGTACTAGTCAGCATTTTAGGTTGCGGGACTGTAGCCGACATGTTCACGCCTCCGTGCAGCACTTAAACATGCCCCCTGCACTCAGGCATGTTTCCTGTGCACGTGGACGGTGCGGCAGTGCACCTTCATTAATATGCATATGGTGCTGCTGCGCCATCTCTACGCCGCATGCTCGGCACAAGGCTAACACCGTCCTTGCGCCTAGCTTCATGAATCCCGGGGAATATCTTGAGTTATTGCTCTGCACCCTTGATGGCAGGATTTGGTAGGCCATGCAAATAATAGGTGGTGTTTTCATATTAAGTTCCTTCCACAGATCATTCATAATAAACTGCAATGGATCCATGCTCTCTGCATTTCTGGAAACCCTATAATTCTTACATTGTTTATATGAGGTCTGTTTTCTAGATCCTCCATTTTATTTTATAAGATGAGCATTTTTGAATAGAGTTGCTGAATGTCTTTGGCCTGCATCAGCATCACTATTTGTTAGTTGTTCAGCTCAGCCTTCTGTTGGTGTAATATATTATGGATGGCCTGCAGCTGCTGCTCATGATTGGGTATTGTATTTTTAATTTTCTGTATAACAACCACCACATCTTTCATTATATTTGAGAAGGCTTCAGTTGATATTCTTAATTCTCTCAGCTCCTCTGAGACCACTGAAGAATGTAACACCTTGTAACATCATGTGCTGATCATGTCCCTGTTGCTTTACTTTTAACTGCTTTTATCTCATTGCCATCATGTGTATTCATTTCTTCTTTCTGGTACACTGTGTCTGATATATTGACAAGGTTTTACATGCAGCCACTCATTTGTAAAACCACTTTAAGAACTAAAACTATAACTTTAATCCCTCGACAGTGGAAGCTAGCAGGAATTATATGTCTAACTCCATTGGCGCACCCCACCCAAAAGCAGTATTTAACCTTGTTAAAGGTGATTTGGGCATCTAGTTCAAATTTGGTGTCCTGAAGAATCTGTAATTAGGTGATGACATCCATGAAAAATACCAATACCGTCCCAAAATTGCCAGTAAGTCCTGCAATTATGTACAGTATCCCATAGTATTAAGTCATTCTCTTGAAACTGCTAATGGGGCTTATCATCCTTACTTAATACAGTAGTAAATTCAGCATTGTTTTTATGAAGAAGGGTGGGTCAAAAGACAATGATCCATACATACCTGCATGGAATATGTGGGGGGCCTTATCTCCAACTAACACTACAGGGTTGTTTAATTACATTAGAAGCACATTGCTACACACACACACACACACACACACACACACACACACACACACACACACACACACACACACACACACACACACACACACACACACACACACACACACACACACACACACACACACACACACACACACACACACACAAACATGCTCATTTGTACCACAGACAACATCCCTTTCAGGCGCAGCTGAATACTACATTGACAGTTGAGGTTAGTTCACTACTGAATGACAGGTAAAAGAGGGGCAAGGCAGGACACTCATGCAGAGTGACAGGCAGATTAGACAAAGTTACAGATAGGGCTGAGCAGTGGATAAATGTCCAAGGGTAGGACAAGCATGTTAAATGAGGAGATGGCTATAAGAGGAGCTCACAGCTAGCTCAGACTCATTCTATATCAAATTTTATGATGAGCACAAACTGTGTGCAGCACTACATCCTTGACCAAGCAAAAATAGGACACAGTTAAATAATTTGAACTTGATGAGGCCCAGTCTCTGAAACATGGTTAAACCCATCAAAGTGAATAGGATTTAAGTTAACTTTTGCTGTGTTGCTTGGATGATAAACTGGAATGGAGTATCTAAAGATATCGCTATGTTTCTACCAATCTAAATCTATATATTAGTCCCTATCAGTTGATCAAGTTTTCAGAAACCTGAAATTCATATGGTCTTGACCATATGATTGAGTTTTTGAAAATGTGAACCTTATGAATGGAGATTGCAGTACAGTGCGGATCGGGAAATGTACCTTTTTCCTCACTGTAGTGCGATCTTGGAGTTGGTATACATAATTTGTATCTGATGTGGGGGTACAGAGGAGCTTGGCCCCCTACAAAAATGTAAAAAAATGTTGACTTTTGTGTTTTTTTGTGGGTGTTTTCATGTTCAAGTTTTCAGAAACTTGATAATATGGTCTTGATCGTATGAATTTCGAGTTTCTGAAAACTCAATCATCTGACATTGATCCCTGTATTTACATAAACACACACACACACACACACACACACACACACACACACACACACACACACACACACACACAAACACATGCATATATATAGATAGAGAGATATAGATAGATAAAGATTACCTGTTTGAAATCAATGCACAAGAATATGAGTTATGCTTTTCCAAAAAATCAGTTCTGAAAAGCATCACATGAATTAACAAGGAGCAGGTACAGGTGCCATTAGAGGCAGGACAGCTGGGTTTAAGACCATGCTGGGCTTTCAACACCAACAAATGTATGTCAAAAGCTTGTCAGTCTGGTCATATCTGCTCATATAGTTTGGTGAATTTCCCGTCCAGCAGCAGACACTTCAAAAATAAAAGGTCTGAGAAGAGGCAGCCCTCACTGTCAATGACAGCAAAACAGGTGTTCTGATGGGTAGCCCCAGACATTCAAAGATGGGATGGTGGGGCAAGGCTTCTGGGGGTGAGAGGCAACAACTATCAAGTAAAAGTCCTCCAATACAAGGTAGTGGGTCAGAAGGCAAGATCCAAGGGGGGGATAAGAGATGACAGCATCTTAAGAAAAAGAGCACACATTCCCCTGCAAACTGGACAGCTTTAGAGGTCAAATTGCAAGCATGCTTCAGTGTGCAGATGACATAATTCCTGATGTATTGCTTTAAGCATGTGTAACCAGTAGGGGGTCACTTGTCCAGCATAAGCTGGGTTGGTGCAGAACCTAAAGTCAGTTACAGGCCAGACAGGTGTGAATTGGAATCTTTTTCAGCAAATAAATATTGGCAGGAATAGTTGCAGGTCCATTTGACATACCACCCTATCAGATCTGTAAAGTATTGTCTCTGGCAGCTAGGGGAATTTGAATGATTCACCATATGTCATATATGGAATATGAATCAGTTAAAGATGACAGCATTGGGGAGGCAGCTACAGTGCAGTTGGATGATTTATTTTTATAAAAACTGGAATTTAAAGCAGTTTTCTCATACTGCCTAATGAACTGGAAGACCAGCATTTATTGGGCATTTTGCTGAGGGGTAAGAATTTCTTTAACAGGGCCATGCCTATGAAGTGTAGAATAGCACAGACCACCATCATTCTAGCAGTATCCTTATTTACCAATAGTACTGCACACAGAATGGTAACATTTACAACTGTCTTTGTGTTGGGGGCATAGATCCTTACACCAAACTTATGTATATGTACTAACAGAAGAGTTCAACAGCCACAATCAAAGTGAAATACTCAAATAAATGTCATTTTTAACTAAACAATACTTGACAACAGCACTATCAAAGAAAATGTTCTTCAGTAAACATTACTCAGTAAAGCATATAGATGGAAAACACAGTTAACAAAATGGCCAGTATAATCAAACCATTAAAAAAAAAACTGAAGAACACTATCAGGCCCAATAAAGGAGTTAATGAACTTAGGATGGCCTCTAAACCCAAAAATAAGTATAAATCATTCTTAAGCTTTGGTACAAAACTAAAAAAAAAAAAACTACTTATTTATAATTCAGCCTCATATTCTGACTCAGCTGACATTGTCAACATCCTTGCAAACAAATTCACTGACAGCTTTATCTCTGAAATGTCTATTCAAGCCTAAAAATATCTGACTCTTGTACTCCCCAAATTATCTCAAAAGATCATTTCAGAAAATGCTAAGACCAAAAATATTTACTTCATTGGACCTAACAAGATACATTGTTGATTATTTGATAGTATTAAACACACCCCTGCAGACAAACTCTTCAAAGTGTATAACTTAAATGTAGCTACTAGTTTTGTTCCTGATGACTCTCACACAGCATCAATGATGTCCCTTTGTAAGGGTAGCTATGTAATCAATCCCAGTAATTACAGACCTATTAGCCTTAAGAATCGTGTTAGACTTGAACCCCTGACATTTTGGATATGTGAATGGCAGATTCTCTTTATTTAATCTGGTAATTTTTTTACTAGGGTAACAAAGGCTGAAGATGGTGATCATACATTGCCTATGGCATTTTTTGACCTTGTTAAGGTCTTGACAACAGTCACTATGCTGGCATCATACAAAAGCTAAATGCCTTAAACATTGAACCATATGGCCCCTCCAGTGACAGAAAAATAAAGTCCCAACTACAGCCCAGACAACTCAGGTTTGATTAATGACTTGGGTAACTGATGAAGCTGCAAAGAGGGATTGTTGTGCCCATCCTGGGGGGGGGCACTCATTGCTCCAAAGAGGGAAGTGGCCCTTGGATGTAACCAATGAGCCTAGGGGTGTAGAAAAGGAAAGTGGGATGGGCATATAATAAAAAAAATAAATAAAAAAAGGAGGATGACCGATAGACCTGGGGTGGACGTGGATCACTGCGAGCCAGACCAACAACAATGATTTCTAATGGGACCAAAAGTATATAATCAACGGATGAGTGGTAAGATGGATAGCAAGTTGGTTCAAAAACAGAACCCACACAGTGCAAGTACCAAGTGTCTCATCAGAAAGCATGAAAGTGACTAGACGTGTTACTCAGAGCTCAATGCTGGTACCTCTCCCTTTTGGGATTTGCTTTCCAGCTCTCTAAGCAGACAGCCAACACCTCTGGCTAGCATTCTGCAGGAGATTGCAAACAAGGAATTGATACGTCACCCTGTGACAACTAAAACCTCCTCAATGAGCTTCTCCTTGTGAAAGAGACTCAAACAAAATTCTAAGAAGTGCAATATCATTACCTTTTGTAGTTACCCCCACTCCAGTTTCAAAACAGCACTCTCTACAAAATGAAAATAAAGTTGGGCAACTAGGTATTTGATTTGATAACTCCTTCTCTTTTGACCATCATGTAACTACAGTTGTCAGGAAATGTTTTTATTTAGTAGAGCTATCTACCAAAAGAATATTATCAAGGTCTAAAGAGATCATAACTCCCTTTACTCAACAGTGATCATGCCAAATATTGAATACAATGCCCCATATGGGATGGGTATCACTAAACATATCAAAGAATGAAAAAAAAAAACATTCATAACCAGAAAGATCACAGGCCTAAAGTCTTGAGCTGCCCTTTATTCAATGTCTTATACACTTTGGTTGGGAGAACTTTCTCTCTGTCTCTGTCGCTCTCTCTCTCTGTCACTTATTGTGCTATTAGAGACCAAATTGTCCTAGACCTTCATTATTCTCTGCAAGTCCAATATATCCACCAATGCTAGAACCAGGGACCTAAATCTTTATCAACAGAGAAATAAAACACACTGGAGGGATAGGTTTATAACCTAGTGATTCCAAAACCTCTGGAATAAGCGTCCCTTGCCTGTTAAGCAGTGCAACTCTATATCTTCCTTTAAATATAGACTAGATGACTCATTGGGTATCTACACATTTACTCCAGAATTGACCAGCATGCCCCCCAGAGAAAGAAGGAAAGACTTATATATATATATATCTATATATATATATATATATATATATATATATATATATATATATATATATATATATACATATATATCACACTTGACCCATCAAATATCTGAGATATGCTTTTCCTATGGGTCATGCATGAGTCATGTCCCACAATCAGCTTGAGATCACTGTATGGACATGTTCCACAAGGGATTTGGAAGAGAAATAAGTCCACTGTACTCTGTTTGATTAGTTGAACTCATCCACTCTTACCTGGGAATTCAGAAACTCCAAATCCATGTCCACAACCAAGCCAGCACTGTTTACATTGTTTGTGTGATGATTTATTACCTATGCACGTGGACAGGCCATTCTGCAAGATGACCATCTCTTTGTCACAGCTTCGGTATATACCCATGGCCAGATTAAAGTAGGAGAAGCTAAGGTAAAGATTGAACATGCATGAGCATGTTATTGAGTGTCCACTCACTAGGCAGGAAAGCTATATTGCCTATGTAGTCATGTAATTTAAAGCAATATATACGCAGAGAAATGTTCTATGACAAAGAAAATGTCAGGAATGGCTAAGAGTGAGTGTACAGGTTTTACTAGAAATAGAAACCACAAAGATGGATAGAAGATTGCAAAAGGAGATGGTCGGTAAAGCAGGATTTCAAAATGCAGTAGAGAAGTTGGTATGACAATACCTGAATGTAAAATTATGTGATAGTTATATTGGAGTGGTGGAATACAGAAAAGTAACATGATGTAGTAACAAGTTAGTCCTGACACCATGATTGTAACTGTTCTGTAGTGCGAATGTCATTAAAAAATAAAAATTTTAAACCCTTAGGAGAGATGACCCATTATCTCTGTTGACTTGAATTATATAATAATTTCCTTAACAAGGTGAGACACAGAAGAACTGCTGCTGAAGGTGACAAGACACATATTCCAGGGGAATGCAACATATTTACAGACAGATAACAAGGAAAAAAAAAGATAGGCCTCAAAGGATTTGAACCTATGCCTTTGTGAGTGATATTCTCTATACCAGTGCATCACAAAGGTGACCCACAGAAGCACTCTTAAGGACAGTATCAGGAAAAACACATTTCAGAGGAATGCAACACATTTGCAAACTGAAAACTCAACACTAAAAAACATCACATAACCCTTAGGGAATTATAACCTTCCACCCTGTGCACTAACACTGTGCATATGACATGGATAAAATGAGCTGTAGAGGCAGTTATACTAACAGCATTAGCTTCACTCTAATTCATGCTTGCATGGCGCCTTCCAGTGATGCTCAGCTCATCTGATGACCAATAGCAATAGCACATGACATAGATTAGGCTACATTTTTGTTGTACAACAAGAAGTGTCACCTCTTGGTTATATATAGGCATCAAGCTGGATGTCAACGACCAGTCAGGCAACATTCCACCATAAAAAAAATACATTTTATAAGCCTTTTTTGGGCATATGTCAAATGTGTTTATCTATTTTTGAGCAAATTAAGGTTCAGTGAATAAAACCGGAAAAAGCTTAAACACCAGCTACAATAAACCTGTGCTAAGTAATCACTTTTTAAAATTCAGTACGAGATATTGAAAATAAGACAGTTTTGCATCTGACACAGTGCTCACTTGACTTACCTTGAAGTGAAATAAGATTTCCGAATAAAAAAGAAGACTGATGTTTTTATTGAAATTCTTGATCTCATCTAAGGCATTCTGATTGAAGAAAACTGTCTTATTTTCAATATCTTATACTGAATTTTTAAAAAGTAATTACTTAGCACAGGTTTATTGTAACTGTTGTTTTAAGGTTTTTTTTCCGGTTTTATTCACCGAGGTTTTACTGAGCACCCTTTTGCACTCAGAACTACTGGGAAACTTAACAGCTCCTCTGACTTTAAACAACAGATTGGTGCTGGATTATTCTGAATTCAACAATTTAAAGGTTGGAAATGGGACAGGAGAGATGAAAAGGGGAAATAAATAGAGAGTAGAATATAAGTAACAAATAAGTAATGAGCAGGATGGAGGTGGGAAACGAGCATAACTCTCATCTTCTTAGCTCAATATTCTTGGACAAATTCAAAAATAAATTGTATTGCAAAGGGCCAAGCTTCATGACAGATTTTACATGTGGCTGGCATTGTCATGCATTCTCATGAAGTCTGAAATCCATATAGGTGTAATTACTTAATGACTTCATTCCTCAATGATTTGTAAGGAGAATTACACATTTTACGATGACTACATCAGACAATAGAAGCCAGTCATGGATATGGTGCAGGTTGGTGTGAGTTATAGAGACAACTGTGGCAGGGTGGACCCAGATGCACTGGATGCTTCTTGTTGTTTGGCGTTAGTGTTGCCACCTGTTGGGGTAATATAATAGTAAAAGAAATGGAAAGAAGCAAAAAATAAACCTAATAATTATATGTAAGAGAAAGAATAACAACAAAAAATGGAGGAAGAGAAATACAAAGACAATGAAAATTGTATTCTAACTATGTTGATAACAATGCAATTAAGCATAATATACTTGTGATAGTAGTACTTAAAAAAAGGAAATTCATCGACCTGTTTGTTTGAAAATAAGATCTATGTGGGGGATGGGGCGACAACCTAAGTCAAAATCCATCCTTACATGTAGTCTGACAGATAGAATATTAATAGTAAGACTCTAAATTTGTGTTTGTGCTCCGACATTTGACAAAAATAAAAATGCACCTATACAAAATAAACATGTTGATAACACAATAATATATGAATCACAAGGGACAGATAATTCAGCTATATACTGTAAAGTGCCCATCAAATTGTTACTTATGGATCTTCCATATAAGGACTGAGTAGTGGTGCAATGACTGCACTGGGATATAAGCAAGTTTTATCGCCAAACCAACACCCAGGACAAGCAAACATGCTCAACAGTAAGGGAACTGTATATGTGTCACACAACTAATATGCTATATTGCAGTCAGATATGTAAAAGGACCTGTCAAAGGCTAAAAATAATGTTTCTGTGGGACCAGATAATATATCAGGCTAAATTCTCTTTGGTGCCAATTATGCACTGTCAGAGCTTCTAGATAAACTTTTCAACCTCAGCCTATCCACAGGATGGACCCATAATGCCTCACAAACAGCCACTGTGACTCTGCTACACTCAGAATTATAAGCCTATTAGTCTCACCAGCTTTACATGCAAGATCATGGAATGTACCATAGCAGAACTAATTTATGCAGATATGGGCAACTTAACTGGTCTAGACCCCACTCACTTTGTTTTTGTAAATGGCCGATCCTGTTTCCTGAACAAAGTAAGCTTCTTTGAAGAAGTTACAGAGGCTGTAGACAGAGATCATTATGTGCACTACGATTGTTTTGACCTAGCCACAGCATTTGGCACTATCCCTATGCTAGTTTTCTTGAAAAGTTAGACAAACGTCATGTAAACCCCTATGCTTTCCACTGGATTATAAATGGGCTATTCAACAGATCTCAAGCAGTGAAATTTGCTGGTACACTCTATGAGCATAAAATTGCAACTTGTGGTGTACCACATGAATCAGCACTGGGCCCTGACCTATTTGCCATTTATTCTGCAGACATCCACGCTCATGCCCTTGACATGCAATTGACCAAGTTTGCTGATAACTACAATCCGGCTACTGCTATCTCCTCATCCACTGATATTAAACCAGTCCAGTGACAGCAGGATAGGCACATACCTGATGTGCTGAAAATTGTCTGAGTCTAAGACCTGGGAAGTGATATGGACAGCTGCTTGTCATTCAGTCATCATGCAGCCACCATAGTCAGGACATTAATTACAAATTTGAGGGTAATGCTACTCAATGCTAGAAGTCTAAGCCTCAAAATGCACTCACTCGAGGCACTCCTTAAAATGGAGAACATTGACATCTGTGCAGTGACAGAGACCTGGTTCAAAGCTCCAGAGAGCACCCCTGCATTACCAGGCTTCAATTCATACCACACCTTTCGGCCACCTAACCCAGAAAGAAGCACTAAAAGGTGGAGGCATGTCCATATTCATTAAGGATATCCACACCTCCAGGCTAGTTGCACAGCACAATGCATCCGAGATTATCCAAGTGCAACTAACTCTGGGCAAGACCGCAATCCAAATTGTAACTTGCTACAGACCCCCTACCATGCCCCAGGATTCACACTCCTCATTTCTTGATACACTGGGAAGTAATAGGGTACAACCCAACACCCTAATAATGGGCGATTTCAACTACACCACCATTAACTGGGAAAACTACTCATGTACCAACTCTTTTGCTCAACGTTTTCTAGAATTCATAAATTCCAACACCTTGGATCAACTTATTCACACCCTCACCAGGGGCAGCAATATCCTAGATCTGGTCATTACCAACATGGGAAACCAGTGTTTCACACCAGAGGTAAATTCCTCGTTGGTCAGATCCAACCACATGCTAATCAGCCTAGACATCCACATCCCACCCCCAGCCCCAATTTGGGAAACCATTATAAAAAACTTCTCCAAAGCCAACTTCACACTTCTTAAGACAGAAGTGGCAAACTTCATGACACCCATGCAGACGGACAATAGAGGTATAACTGCCAAATCCTACACAAATGCACTTTATAAGCACTTACACGAGTGCATGGATCATGCTATCCCTACTAGAACCAAGATGTTATCCTCCAAAAAAAGGAAGCCAATCTGGTATTCTTCTGCCATAAACAAACTCTACAACAGAAGAAAGAAACTGTTTCAATAAACAGTAAAATCCCATGACTGGAGGAACTCCCTGGTCAACCTCAGTAAGAAGCTGAGATCCCTCATAAAATCCTCCAAAGCTAGTTACGAAAACAAAATTGCCACTGACTCTAAAGACAACCACAAAGCATTCTATAGCTATGTCAAGAATCTAAATGGGAACACTCAGATCTGCTCTGAGTTACAGCACAATGGCACTAAATATACAGAACCAACTGATATTGCCAACATCCTAGCAGATAGGTTCAGTGCTAACTTTACCCCCCCCCTCACCCCCTAGAGGGCCCATCTCTATAGTGGAAGAATGCAAAGTTCCTATAATCACGGCTGCACAGGTAAAAAACACACTCTCCAAAGCCAAGAACACAGCATCCATGGGACCTGACAATATCCCAGGCTGCATTCTACATGAACTACAGAATGAACTGGCACCCTACATAAGTACCATGTTCAATCATAGCCTCACATCAGGCTTTGTACCCACTGAATGGTGCACCGCAACGGTTATCCCACTCCACAAAGGGGGAGCCATGACGGACCCCGGGAACTACCGCCCCATTAGCCTGATGAGCCTGGTCTGCAAGGCCATGGAATGTATCATCGTGGAACTCATAAACAAAGACATTGGTAATCTCCAAACTCTGGACCCTACCCAGTTTGGATTTATAAAAGGCAGATCATGTCTCCTAAACCTGAATGACTTCTTTGAAGCAGTCACTAAAGTCATAGATGAGGGTAAAATGGTTCACACAGCTTATCTATATCTCACCAAGGCTTTTGACACCATCTCCCACTCTGGAATTATAGATAAGCTCACTAAACTAGGTATAAATCCCTATGTCACAAGATGGGTTGCCAACTGGCTCATGGACAGAACCTACACTGTGAAAGTAGCGGATTCCAAATCCGACATCAGACCAGTGACAAGTGGATTACCACAGGGTTCAGTCCTGGATCCTCTCCTGTTTGGTATCTACTTCTCTGAAGTGCAGGCCAATACAGAAGGTCTTTGGCTAACAAAGTCTGCAGATGACTGCAAACTAGGAGCCATAACTGAAACTCCTAATGATGTGGACAAACTACAAAAGGGCCTCACTGAGACAGATACCTGGTGTCAAAGCCACGGCCTGAAGCTTAATGCCAAAAAGTGTATTGTCATCCCCTTTGGTAAAAACTCTGTACCCATGAACTACCACATAGCTGGTAGTCTACTTAATGCCGAAAATGTGATAAGAGACCTTGGGACACAGGTGGACAGTAGTCTCTCCTTTGATAATCACATCACCACAGTGGTCAGGAAATCATTCTACATGGCTCATCTCATCACAAATGGATTCTCATCCAGAAAAAAATAGGTCATGTTCCCCTCTACTCATCACTCATTAGACCCATTATAGAGTACAATGCCCCTTTTGGTATGTACCTCACAAGACATCTACAACAACTATAAAGACCACAGAAATACCTCACAAAGTGGATTACTGGCCTCAAACAGATGCCCTATGCAGACCGTCTCAAAAAACGACAGCTTTACTCCATCGCATATTGCCTACTCAGAGGCGATCTCTGCCTAACATACAAAGCTATGTCAAACCCAGAGCTGTTGGACATCCTCCACTTAAAGAAATCCCAATCCCTCTGAGCTAAGGGACCTAAACCTTGTCACCACAATAAACAGAACATGCTGGAGGGATGGATTCCTGTCCCAGAGACTTCCCATACTCTGGAACAGACTACCTATGTCAAACAGAGCTCCTCATTAGCATTCTTCAAGAAAAATCTTGATGATTGGATGGGAAATGGGAAATTCACCCCGGGGATCACTTTTGTGGCTCTGCTCAACAGGGGCACAGGAAAATAAATTTCTTGGATGGCGAAAGCCAGGGTACATTTTTTGGCTAGGCTTGTATGGGCTCTAGGGCTGATAGTCTAGTACCTACCTGTGAACCTATGAACCTATTATTTTATCTGGCCCATTTAATTTCTAAGGAAGTATCTAGAAGATCCAAGAAGTAATTTTACCTCTGTATTCTTCCGTTATCAGAACCATCATCAAATACAACACCCCTTTTGGTCTGTACAAATCCAAACATATTACTTAACTGGAAAACACCAACAATATTTTAGCGCAAACATAAATAAATAAAACTAAGGCCTTAAATTTGTCAGCTATCATGAAAGGTTAGCATAACTCTTCTTATACTCAGTAGCATACTGCCTGCTCAGAGAAATAAAAGACCCAGTCTTATTTGACATCCTGTTTCTTCACAAAACCAGTGGCTTTACAAACACCAGTACTAGGGACCTAAATTTATACCAGCAAAAAAACAAGACTAAGTGGAATGGTAGGTCCTAACTCAATATATTCCTGGTCTATGGAGTAAGTTACCACTGCAGATCAAGCAAGGTATCTGCTTTATCTGCCTTTAAGGCTAGTTTTAATGCCTCGATAGGCAGTTGCAATTCAACACCAGGGTTGTTGTGTACTGCACTGCTTGATTTGGAAAATGAACACTAGCAAGAACTCATCAAGGGTAGCAAAAACTTTTAAGTGTCAGCTTAAAATGTTTATTACTAACCTTCTATGGTCTCTTTGATCATTCGCCGAGTATAGGTCTTGGCAATTCCTACCTACTGATAAGTGTGCTTTTCTCATATCATGCCACTTTTCCTATAGCACCAGTTGCAACATATCAGTGCAGTTAATGATGTCTGTAATGCTTTCTTTTATCATCATACTATGCCCCTTTACTGACGATTCTGCTATGTTCTACCTACCCAAGGCTTGCATTGCACAACAGGTAGCACCCTCACCTTTGGTGAAGAAGGCTGTAGGTTTTATTCCCAAACCAGCCAAGTAGATTGGAAGCTGATACTGCAGTGCAACATAAGAGGAGTCCTGCACTCCTGAGTGTGATATTCATCAGATGAGATGTTAAACGAAGGCCCCATCTGCATGAGTGAGTGATAGCACAAGTGGATCTAAAATATCACAGGGTTCCTTTATTTCATGTAACATAAAATCACATTATTTACATATTTGCAAAACGTCCATATTTGCAGGCACATATATACATATTTCTATTTTTTGTTTTACTATTTCTTATTTTTCTTATAACATCCTCAGTGTTGTTCTATCATAATTGTCTCCCACTTCTTCATCCACAGCTTTATTTAATTTTTCACATTATATCTGCCAAAATCCATTTTCCATTAAACAAAATTTCATTCAGTCTTTCAAATAACCCATATTACATAAAATAAATTCTTATCTACCCTTCTCACATATTCTTTCTTCTTGTTCTTATAGCATCCATACATAATCATATTCATATCTATATTGCTCATGTCATTAATTTTCTTAAGAAAAATCTTCACACAACATTTTCCAGAGGTTTACCACTCTTTTCATTTCACAAAATATGCTATATTGTCTCTTCCTCACCACAAAATAAGCACACTGTTTTGGCTTTCTTTTTATATGGCATATTTCCCTTTAAACAAAAAACAGGAACGAACGAAGGGTATAAAGCGATGCAGCAAAGCAAAATGAGTAATTGAATAAAAACAATATACTGCACAGAACTTACACGGCAATACACATTTATTCAGTAAATAAAATAAAATAAAAGGTGAGCGCTTTCGCGACGTACCAGTCACTTCATCAGACAGTTAAAAGATACAATCAAGAATCCTTATATACATCTATTGTCAACCGATAATCAACTAGTTAAGCAATGTAAATCTACATGAATCTTAAAGGGGCAACAGATAACAGGCATTCATTATAAAACAGATAATATAAAAACATTCATTATAAAATACAATTATTTGTGTTTTATTCCTTTAAAAATGGTTTCAAAAAAGGAATATCATTAAGACCTGGAGACTTTTTTGCATTAAGTTAGAAGGATTCATTTTTGTTCGGCTAACTCGGTACGATTTTCTATGTCCCCTCCTCAAACATTAGCTTCTATCACCTGCAAAACTAAGAATTTAGAACTATGTGTTTGATCAGTAGTCAAAATGTGGGTGGCTAGTGCATTATTTTCTTTCTTATTATTAATGTCCCTAATATGATCTTGAATTCTATCTTTAAATAATCTATTAGTTTTACCTACATAAAACGCATGGCACTTCTGGCAAAATGAGAAATGTACTACACTGGCAGTCTTACAGTCTGCATAGTAATCTACATTAATAGTAAAATTGCATGTGGGATGTGTATACCAAGAACTGGTATATATATATATATATATATATATATATATATATATATATATATATATATATATATATATATATATACCTACATGTAGAACAGCTTCTACAAGGAAAAGTACCCATTCTGACAGACATGCTATTTTTATTAGTAATATGTAGGTTTCTGTTACAAAGATGTTGTTTAAGGGACATGTTATTCCTAAGAGAAAAAGAAGGTCCCCCGGATTCACGAATCCTCCGTGTAAGACTAAATAAGTCTTACTCGGAAACTGCAGTTGAACGGTATGATGTCAGCGTGCCATGCATATTCATGAGGGCACGCTGGATCACTCCAAGTCTAACACGGACCATGCAGGAAGGCAGGGGGCATGTCTGACTGCAGAGCAGTCCAAAGGTCCATGCCCCTGCAAGTGTCTGAATTGTGAAATGTCAACACACATGAGCGGGTCCGCTCAAATGTCTACATACCCAACACTACACTCTCTCACATTGTAAACGCCCAGTACAGTTATAAAAAGTAAAACTTTTTTTTTTCTAACTTCCGATATAGCTGCCCGTATTTGCGCGTGTTTGCACGGGTGTGCCCATTGCTTAGCTGCAGTTAGCAATTTCAACATTGAAGAGCATAATAAGGAATGTTTAGACAAATGAAGCCAAATAGCAATAGCATAGTGGTAGAGCCTTCGCACAAAGAGGAAACATACACGGTTCGAGACCCACCACTCCCCTTTCTATTTTATGTTTTAAATTAGTAGATGAAATGATTCCTGACATATATTAATAAAATTTACTAAAAAGCATTGAAATGGCCTATGTATCAGTGAACAAAATGTATATTTATAAATATAAGAAGGATCCTGACATATAATCGCCCGAAGTTAGGCAGCACTTTACCCAGCGCAATATAGTTGCCCATAGCTAAATAGTGCTTTACCCAGTGCAATATCGTTGCCCATAGTTAAGCAGTGCTTTATCCAGCACAATATAGTTGCCCGTAGTTAAGCAGTGCTTTACCCAGCACAATATAGTTGCCCATAGCTAAGTAGCACTTTACCCAGCGCAATCGGTTTGCGTGGAGGTGCACCCCACGCCAACCAGCGCACAGTAGGGCAACATGGAGCAACGTACAGCAAAGTTGTCTAAACACAGACACACCCCCTTGCCTGTCTGGACAGTAGCAAAATAAAAAGCAATGACAAGGTTCGAACCCAGGACACTATGCACCATAATCGAAGTACTGAACCACTAAGCCATAACAACTTAGGACAAACAGCCACTGTTAACATACATATACTTATAAATGGTAGATTAACCATTGCTAAGCATGTCTGCAGTCAGCCGAGAATTTTCAAAAATAGCCAATCACAAAAAAGTGCGGGAAATGCGGCATATTTAAGCTCCATAGGTGGGAATACTCACCATAACTGATTGTAGCTCCCATCTGCAGTCAGAATGGCTGGTGCTGGAGAGGGTACATGCTTTCGAGCACAACGCTGGGGCATCAAGGAGTCAGAATACATGGTTTGGCTCCTTGTCCACCTTCATGAGTCAAGACTCCTGCAGGGCCAGTTCCAAGGGACGGAGTATAAAGCAGAGGCTTGGAACCGGTTAGCTCATGATCTCACCAGTGCCACAGGCGTCCCTCAGACTGGTGAGCAGGTCCGTCACCACCATGCAGACCTGAAGAGACAGAAGCAGGACCTACTGAACTGATGGATACAGGAAGCCAGTGGGATGCAAAATGCTCCACTACTGAGTAGGTAGCCATGGAATGCAGTATGTAAGACATGCTAATTTAGTCTGTATAATGGATAGGTATGTTTCAATATCCCTTCATTTACTTCACAGCTGCAGGTGTCCATGCTGCGAATCAGCAAGCCTGTGCAGATAGGCTGCTAAGGCTGTGCCACCAGGCAGGTTAGTAATTATTCTGCATGTATTGTTATATAAAATAGGTGAGAGAGCCTGAAAAAAAGTGTTGTAGCCCAATAATACAGCCATAAAATGCCCTGAATAATTCCTCTGCATGTACTGTTATATAAAAGAAGTCAGAGAGCCAGAAAAAGAGTGTAGTAACCCATTAATAAAGGTAAAATAAGTCTGGAATAATATCTCTGCATGTACTGTCATATAAAATAAGTGAGCTAGCCTGAAAAAGAGTGTTGTAACCTATTAATAAAGGTATAATATGTCTTGAATATGTCTTCCGTATGCACTGTAATATCAAATAAAGGAGAGAGTCTGTAGAAAAGTGTGTAATGTAATTAATAAAGGTATAATACTTGGAGTGTGTCTGTGTCACTTACTTTGAAATGTTGTTGTACCCTTGCATTATATAAATAGTACTGTTGTATTAAGTGATGGAAGTGCCAGTAGCTGTGAAGCATATATACAGTCCTCAACAGTTGGTTAATGGCTGGCATGCATAGGTAAATCTGGCACACGAGTAGTTTGTTAATGTGTTCCCCAGAAATGTGAGTGTGCTACACGAAATGCAGGGTTCTGTAGAAATGTAACTGAAAATGTCACGGGAACACATCCAGATATGTAGATATATAAATATAAATAAAATAAATAACTATGTAGCAGTAACATCTGCATCTTAGACAGTTACTATGTCAGATACAGGTCAGGTATATAATGAACTAGTCAAACCCATTACACAACCTAATGCATGTTGCCTAGTGTAATAATACATGTAGGGGATATACAGCTGCAGTCATTAGGAATGCAGTGTAGACTAAAGCTACTTATAAGATGTTAATGGAGGTTTCTTTCTGCACCCTACTGTATGTGCATAAACAATGCAATTCCACACCTCAATGGGTATGTCTAATCTCAAAACATTTGTTGGGACATATGTCCTTTTGTTCTATAAATACCTGCATTTACTTTGATGCATTTGCCCTGTTCAAACACCACAATCTTGGTGGCCTGTTGCCACCAATCATCCCTGCATGCTGTTAGAATGTCCACTGTCGTTCAATATATGCATGTGTTATGCTTGCTGTTCAACCGTTGGAACCCTGGTGTGTTGGGTTAATGGGAATATTACTGCATGCTGTTACAACTAATTTGGAATGCTGTTGTTTATGTTGTAATTAAACACACCTAATCACAGAACATATGGGAAGGCCGGTCCCAGCGGACCCACCTGTCCCTCCTCAGCTGGCGATTGCACCTGGCACCAGCAGGTCCGGTGCCCAGCCCGGGCTGCCCTCCTCCGTTGGTCCTGTGCCACCTTCGGGTGGAAGAGCTGCAGGGGATGGGGCTCGTCCCCCCCATGCAAGCATGGGCGGAGAAGGGCCACCTGTCACCCTCCGAAGGGTCCGGGCTGTGGTGTGTAGGGAGATCCAGCGTTCAGTCACTGATCCCCTATGCCAGCTCGAGGCAAGAGTGGTGTGACTCATGGGTGAGCCTGCCCCTCCTACGCAGCCCCCAGCACAGCCACTCTCAGGGCTGTGAAGGTGCAGTGGTGACTGCCCATGGGTGGGGATCTCATTTCCACTGTTACCATCTTTGGGCTCATGGGCTTGTGATTTCCAAACATCCGTCCTCATCAATTGTGTTCACCCACCCCATGTGTCATACTCCGGCCCTGTATGCGTCTTGTTTGTCTTGTCTGTTTATCTCCCCAACCTACCTCCCCAAATATACCTACTTCCTCTACCTCACTATCCACTCTCACCTGAAAAAAAAAAAAAAAAAGGACAATCTGTTCCCACAAAAAAATTACACCCCATATATAGCTGCCCATTTCGCACACATGTCCGCTGGACATGTAAACTAATAATTATAATTGGCAGTACAACATACTTTGTTGTCCTCACCCCTCTCTCAGGGTGGAAGGTTTCAAATTTCACTCCAAATTTATTGCATATGCACAGCTGTTGCTGGTAAAGAAATGGGCAGCTATGGACCTTCTCTACACCCGTCCTGCACATCCCGAGCTTGTTTCCCTTCTGTATTTCCCTCTTTGTGCCCCCTTTTTCACCACTTTCCTATCTCCCCACTTTCTTTTCTTTCAATGAAATTAGCGCGGGGGTTAGTGGGAGTAAACACTTTTAAGCAGTAGTTAGCAGGTTTGAGCGAGTGTGCACATGTGTGCGCTTAGCTAGGTATTGCTAAGCGACATGCAAACCCGCGCAAACCCGCTTACAACTGCTTAAAATTGCCTTAGTCACTCTGCATGGCAGGGCCCTTGTTTTGCTGAGCAGCAAAATAAAACACCTCTGTCAGTCTCGAACCCCGGACCTATGACACTGCATGAAGTACCACTAGACCACAACTGATATACAACAAGTTGGTGCTGTAATAAATATATCATGTATTACAATGAGAGAATGTAAAGGGAAAATAGGAATGTCATAACACAAATCTTGTTCTGTGGATCTTTACCAGCAGTTGTTGTGGAATTGCATCACATGACTGTGAAGAGAGAAACAGCCATTCTAGCAGGAAATAATGTTTCACTAGCACTTTACAAACCCCACACAGTATCAGAGCAGGATAAACACTGGCATATTTGAATAGGGCAGAGGCCAGACTTCCCAACTGCAACTGCTTTTCTGGGATGTCCCTGATTCGTAAACAAATGTTAGCTTTGTCCCTTAGAATCACTCTGTAAAGTACTGACGGTAGGCCAAAAAGTGGGGAATTACACGTAATGAATAATGTCAATAAGTAAGAGTACACACTGCATGCACGTCACAAAAGGTGTATTAATACATATGGTCTGATTCTCTCACAGTCTCAACTTAATGTCTGTAATATATTACAGGTGTACCCCACTTACATGTACCTTTCCCTGAGGCTGTTAAAATATATACCTAAGTGTATCAGAGGCCTGGCAGAGGCAGAAACACACAGGCATTTCAGCTTTTCTGCTGTTACACACTCTGCAAATAGCTTTGGAACAAGTCCCACAAGCATACCCTTATGTAGGAGTACAACACAGAAATATCAAAGGATGTAGCCATGTACTGTTAGCAACCAACTGTGACAATGCCATTGTTCCAGTGCAGAAAAGACCAGTGTGGTGCACAGACAAAGAATAATAGATAACCTCTGGCTACCATCTGGATATGTCCACAAGTGGAAGCCATGCAGACAGACTACTTGCCTTGTTAGACTAACAGGTACACAGTAACTCTGTATGTTCAGCAGGATAAACATCACACAATAATATATAATGCTCTCTGTACTTCTGCACCCCTACCCAAAAGAACAATATACCTGTGTATTCAGGCTCTACCAAGGATGTAGGTAGGCATACTCAGTACTGAAATGTGTCCAGTTGTCTTGAGCAGCCAGTGCTAATGTCAACACAAATAAACAACAAACTGTTCAGAAGTGAGGTAATTCATATTTACAGTATAGTAGTTCACAAACAGTTCTTGTGCCAGAGGAATACATTACAATAACTACTTTTATATGGCAGTTAATTGTCTAATTAGAAAAGAATGTACATACTCCCATGTATCTTGTGTAAGCGTTTGAAGGGGTGAGTAAAATTCTACACTGACAAGTATGTACTAGAAGCAGCAACATTCAGGTTTGAGTACAACATGCAAATCACTGGCTACAACCCTAGCTTCAGAGATAGGAAGTATACCAACCTTCTGACTGACACAACGGTGTCCACAGCAAACAAGCATGGGCCCCACTTTGGAAAGCTGAAAGGGCTACGCCTACCTATCCTAGCATTTTATAGCAGTGGGCTGATATGACAGTGAGTACTGCAATTACCACACAGCAGGCTGCATGCAATTAGTAAATGGTGGGCACCAATTGGTGCAGAGGCCATCACATGCACATGTGCAGATACCTAGAAAAGCAGGCTGTACTTGCTGTCTACACATGCAATAATGTCATTGCAGCAAGAGAGAGAGAGCGAGAGAGACAGAGACAGAGGCAGAGACACAGACACAGACAAAGACAGACAAAGAGACAGAAACAGAGAGACACAGAAAAAGAAAGAGCAACAGACAGAGAAAAAAAATATTTCCTTTAAAAACAAACGGAACACAGCAATACAAACGAAAGGTATGTAACACATATGTATTTGCTGGCATGTAGTAGATGTTTATGAATAGTACTCTACATACTGTGAATCATCCATATGTTGCAGCAGTACATATCTCTATGTATCTGTACATGTGCATAGGGTAAGAGACATACTGCAACTGTTTGTGAAGGGTGTGTGTATATATATATATATATATATATATATATATATATATATATATATATATATATATATATATATATATATATATATATATATATATCTACGTTGCTGAAGGTTGTTATGTGCATATTTCTATGTAGGGTGTAGTGTGTGGCAAAGAAAACAGCATGCAGTGCTGGTATATGACATGTGGTAGTTAAACACTGTGGCTATGCTCTGTTAGCTTTGCAGTGTTGCAGCCAGTGAGGCCTGCTAAAGGTACATGGGCTGAGGACACCTTCAATGCAGCCTGCACAATACTGTGCAATATTATTACATAACTGTATATCTCACAACTGTCACATAGTTGTTATTCCCACCATGAATAGTTGACTGTATATGTGGCTATATGTACATCTATATGTACAGCAATGGATGTTTATATGCATGTGTGTATGTATGTGTATGTATATACATATATATATATATATATATATATATATATATATATATATATATATATATATATATATATATATATATATATATATATATATATATATATATATATATATATATATATATATATGGATATATATAGATATATATGGATATATATATATATATATATATATATATATATATATATATATATATATATAGATTTATAGATATGTTGATATATATATATAGATAGAGGGAGAGAGACATGGGGCATACTTACTGCGACAGGTGCCTAGCGACCAAGGTATAGACTGAAGCTCAGTGTTGACACTGCAGTACCATCCCTTCTTGCCAGAACACTGTACCCATTAACTACCACATAGGTGGTAGTCTACCTAACACTGAAGGTGTGATAAGGGAACATGGGACACAGGTGGACAGTAGCCTCCCCTTTGATAATCACAGTGCCACACTGGTCATGTACTCTGTCTATGTGGTACACGTCATCACAAAAGGTGTGTCATCTATGGAAATATAGGTCAGTGCTCCCCTCTACTTATCACACTTAAAACCCATTAGAGAGTACAATGCCAACTACAACAACTGGAAAGGCCACAGACATACCTCACAAAGAGTAATACCTGCCTCAAACAGATGCCCTATGCAGACCAACTCACAAAACCACAGCTACACTGTGTTGCATAGCGCCTACCCAGAGGTGACATCTGCCTAACATACTGAGCTATGTCACACCGATAGCTGTTGGACATCCTCCACGTAAACATATTACAATCCCTCCCAGATACACGCTCTAAGGCCCTACACCTTGTCAGCTCACTAAACAGCACATGCTGGAGGGATAGATTCCTAACTCAGAGACATGCCATACTCTGGAACAAACCACCTATCAATAGCAAACAAAGCTCCTCATTAGCAGTTGTCATACATACTCCTGATGATTGTTTGGGAGATAGGAAATACACCCCAGGAATTACCTATGTGGCTCTAGTTGACAGGGGCAAGTGAAATTAAATTACATGTGTGTCAAAGGCCAGGGTAGCATATGCCTAGGCTGCTGTAGGCCCTAGGGCCCTAGGGCCAATAGCGTATTACCTACCCATGACACGATGCGCACACACATGTACTTAGTGCAATAATTGCTATGTGAGGTTGACTGAGTGTGATGGTGAATGTGTTGGTGAATGTGTGCAAGGTCTGTAAAGGTGTGATAGCTTAGTGTGAAATTGTTTCTGTCATGGTAGTTTGTGTCCTAGCTGTGATCCCAGCAAAAGATGTGTATGCTATTGCTAGGCAGAAAAAGTAGTATGGCATATGGTGTGACGTAGTCCCTTGTTGTCAACTGTGGTGTCCCACTGTAGGCTAAAGCAATACATGTATGCTTAGTGAGTGGTACTGCTGGTGAATCCAACTCCCATATGAACTGTAGTACTACCTGAAGCTGTAGGCCTAAACAGTACAGTATGGTGTATGTTCACATTGCTTGGAAAAAACGGGTTTTGTGTGTTCCCTGTAGTCCTCACAGATTACATACCTCAGGCATAAGGTTTTGTAAGTAGTGACACACAGTACTGTATGGTACACAGGTAAAGCTCATCTGGGTGGGCATACATTTGTGTGTTGTATGTATGTCTGATGTGTGTGTAATTATGCCTGTACCATGCCCTCAGTCATATCTGTGTTACAGGGTATACATGTGTATCTAGCAACATGTATAGTCTAGTACAGCAATATGCCACCTATATCAACAACTGTGCACATATGTAAGGCAGGGGTTTGGCATCAAAGACTTCTGTGGTATACTGGTAATACTGTAACTGTACTTTACATTCATTGCAATGGATGACATCTTTCTTCATGCATTAGCTTGATATATACCTCCTGTGGCTAGGTGGTGCATTGCGTCACATACAGTGTGCCATGTACTGTTGTATAGTCTTACATACTGGTTTCACTTTGTTGCTGTGCAGAACATGGTTTAATATATAGAACATGCCAGGCACTGTCAGGCAGTTGTGGGCTGAGCACTGATATGTGGTATTAAAAGTGTGTATCTACTGACAGCCAATAGGTTGCTATATATGGCATTTCATATATATCTCTGTATATATCTGTACTTTAGTATGTTAAGTGTGCCACACGACTTGCTCACAATTTTTGTTTTATTGTCTTCCAGGGACATGTCTCACCATCACAACCCTGCATATTCCCCTGTAGATGAGGAAATAATCATATCCACCCTACTACAACATCACACCCTGCTGTTCTCCAGAACCAGCCAGGACCAGCATGGGTGCACTGCACTGTGGCAAGATGTTGTCCGTCGGGTGAATGACATAGACATGCATAACTGGACTTATGAGCAGGTACGCCATCCCTGCAGTGATTTAGTTAGACATGGCCGGTAGCATGCCTCCGATGTCAGCAGACAACAGCTTGCCACAGGTGGTGATTTAGCATTACATCCGCCCCTCACCAGAGTGGAAGAGGTGCTCCTCAGCGTGGTGGCTCCTGGCCAACCACTACAACAGACATGTCTCATCATGGAGGCCGGAGTCACCCAGCAAGTTGACTCAGAGCGTGCAGGTAACATGGCATATCTGTAGACTACTGTTAGCTCGATTGTTAGAACATGCATATGTCAGATGTGTACTGTGTATTTAGAATATGTGGAGCCTGGTGTTGTGCAATACTGATAATTTGGAACATAATCTGTATGCCTGTGACTATCACCCATTGTACTACTGTAAAATTGCAAACTCACAGCAGCAATGCCATAGTTGTTGACACTGACAAACTGTCTGATATCCTTGTAGGTCCCACTGGTGTGACAGCAAGACAGCAGACCCATGTGAGTGTTCTACATTTAATATAGCAAATAACATGTGCATGTCATAGGTGAGTTGTAGGCCATATACACATGTACAACACCTACACATAATGCATGCTGTGCATGTTTTCTGTGGGACTATGCACATCCCAGTAACATGAGTAGCTGCCTCAAACACATGCAATACACAGAGCATCCCAAAAAATTGTGGTACACTGTAGTGGACATTGTATAGGCAGAGTCAATACACATGCACACAACATAAACCACTTTGTCATATGTAGTAAGTGTTAATATGATACACATGGCGTATTTAAACACCTGCTGTTAGGTCAGACTCCAGTATCCCAAATGTCATCCACACAGCACACATACTATACCTGACGGGGTAGAGACCTATCCTGGGGCGGTGCGACACTCTTCAACACACAACACATTCATGTTAGGCAATGCTCCCTATTGAACATCTTACATACCCATGTAACAACTGCCTGTGAAATGGTTAATGTAGCCACAGTGCTGCAGTTCAGGTACAGCAAGATAGTTGCCAGTGTGGCACACATTAGTGGCCTTGAGTGACCACATGATGCTGCCAGATGATGGCTCATGGTACTACACTACATCCAGTTACAGTAACTACAGTACTATACATAGCATTCATTGCTATAAACCTGACAGTTGTGTGCATCCAGCCATGGTATGTATACTTATGAGTGATGCTGCACAGGACATTGAAAAGCATTTAATACTTGCACAGCAATGTTGTGTCCATGCACACATTGTGTTCCAGGGTGAGGCCAAACACTGAACAACACACATGCATCAAAGACATGTATACTGTTATTAACAAGGACTCTCTACACTCGCACTGCATGCTGTTGAGCAACACACATCCTGCAAGCTGACACGTGTGATAGGACTCTTTGGCTTGTGATACTGTACTCCACCATCAACCACTATTGAGTATGTTCTGGATTGCTGTTGGTGTGTGTGTGTGTGTCAACTTTAGTGAGTAGTGTATTTGTGTTCATGTGTGCATGTGTTCATGTGTGCATGTGTTCATGTGTTCATGTGTGCATGTGTTCATGTGTGCATGTGTGCATGTGCGCATGTGCACATGTGTGCATGTGTGCATGTGTGCATGTGTTCATGTGTGCATGTGTGCATGTGTGCAAACATCATGTACAGATTGTAAAGTGTGTTTCCTGTCTTCCTCTCACAGGTGCTGAGGTTGTGTTGGTTGAGTGCAGCAGGGAACCTGAAGTCACTGCCACAAATAGTGGAAATGATGATACATGTGTTGTGGCACAGGCAGGTTTGACCGGGTCTGTCGTTGGTCCGCCAATCGACAGTACACAGCTTTCCACACCATCTATGCGCACATTCATACTGCCAATACATCCCTTATCACCAATGGCCTTAGCTGAGGGACAGCATACAGTAGGCATTGACCAGGATAGTGTGGTATCTATGGCACATGCATCCCCTCACAGCAGCCATACCCAGATTCCTGGAATGGTACCACATAGGCAGATGCCCAGGGGTTCTTGTGGGAGCACTGCTGGTCATAATGCCCCTGGAAGACGTGCCCCCACAGGTCTTACAACCTCAGGTATGTTCTGGGCTGTAATGCAGGCACAGGCACATATGGAATGGTACACCAGACAGGGACTAAGGGCACAGAGGGCCCATAACACTGCTATCAATGACAGTATCCGTGACCTTGCCTGTGCCATCCATAATTACACTGAGGTCATTGATAGACGTTAGATGTCCTCCGCAATGTCATGTCCATGTGCCAGGACAGTGCAGGATGACTGAGACGTCGACGTGGATGTATGCCAGCAACATCATCAGCTGGCAGTCATCGCGGATGACACACAAGTCACAGCCGCTCCCATAGTGGCAGTATCAGCTCCAGCAATGTTGGGGCTGGGCTGTCAATAGACCGCCCTAGAAGACCACGTGCACGTGGCTCTGGCCAGTCTGGCAGGGACATGGGTCCAGTCAACAACCCTCTGCCTCTGATGATAGTACCCAGTCTGGCTTAGTACCCGATACTGTCCGTGGCACCCCTGCCAGGCACAGTTACTGTGTCCATTGCCAGAGACGGTGATCTGTACAGCCTGGCAGGTACAGTCTGTGGCTGTCCCACAACCTCCCATATTTGGCAGTCACATGGTGGACTGTGTGCATGCAGACACACACACATAAACCAAACACCTAGGGCTAACACATACACACACACATCACATCAACATTGACCCATGCTGTACTGTTGTCCCCCCCACACACACACACACACACACACACACACACACACACACATACATGTCGATTGGATGGGTCAATGTCAGGCTCTGGCAAACCAACAACACACCCTGTGCATATGATGAAACTGTGCCACCTCCTATCATCTGTAACATTGATGCAGGAACAGGCTAACATGGTGCTGATGCACAGGGTGACTTAATAGCAGTGTAGCAATGTTAGCATGTTGTCAACAGTAAAGTGTAATGATATCCTTGTAGGTATATCTGAGCAGGCATGATGCATTAAAGCTATGATTATCAATGTAGTATAGTTTACACCAGTGTTAATTCCAAAAATGTATTGTCTGCCCATGTGCCACTCGGCTGATGTGTGTAGTTCTGGCAGCATGTGTTGGTGAGTGGACAGTACGTTTGTGATGTGTGCAGTACAGTTTTACAGGTGTACATTTGTGAACATGGTGGAGGTGCACTGTCTGCATGTACATGCATAGTGGACACATGAGAAGGGTGACATGCCCTGTATTACAGTGTTAACACTTCATAGTTTCTATTGGTAGCCAGTATGCATTTTACTATACATATGTTTTAACTTGGGTACACATGTGTGTATGAGATGGTTTGACACTATGCTGTGGGTGATACTGTTACTATCTGTCATTGGTTTGCTTTCTGGTAGTATACACAACCTCAACAGCATGACTATAACCAGTCGTTAGATGTTGTCATGACAACTGACACACAGATGTAGGAAACACAGTAGCATTTGGATCCTTCCGGTACTATACTATACCAGTAACCAGTGGTATTGACCACCACCCATTCCTGGGACCACTCCTGTTTGGCATGTAGCCCTCTTAGGTACAAGCAAGCACACTAGGGATATGTCTGTCCACATCTGGTAATGCATACAGTGGCCTACAATGCATGCTCCAGATGAGACACTTATCCTCCACAAGGGTATCATACAGACAGATACCTGTTGTCCAACCCATGCTGTAAAGCTATAAGCCAACTATAGCATAGTCATCCACATTTACTAAACATAGTATCCCGACAGTACCACATAGGTAGTATCCCAGAACATGTAGAAGGGGTACCGATGTGTACATACAGCCACGTGTTATGTCATCTGTCCTTTGGTATTCACATTTCCAAAGGTATTCTGAAGTCCCTCGGTGCATCACATAAGCAATAAGGGGTCTGTATGCATATCCACAAAGTTGTTGTACATCTATAATGAATGTCCATTATTGACAGACTTTGTTGTGTTTGAACATGTCTAAAATATACCCCAGGCATGAACCCTCACTCACACTATTCTATAGAAACTGTCATGGGTGTGTGTGACACAGATGACCTAGGCCACAGATCACTACAGTGGCTGGCCTTGTCACAAACATACATATGTGACCTAAGGTCTGAGAAGCAGCAGCACAAACTGTCAATGGTAACAGATGTATTTGTGTAGAAAGCAGGCTTCACACCTATGAACTAATTAAGGTCACATGTACATATATGTATTTGCCACACAGATACCTGAAGTGTGCAATGCACATACTGTTGTTTTACTGATATGTCATACAGTAGTAAAAGTAAAACCCACAACATATTGACCAACAGTGTCACACACACTCAGAAATTGCAGGATTCAAACACCTACCTATGTTATGATACTAAAGAGATATGCATTAACACAACACGCTATATGCTTTACTGGGAGTTTTCATTTCCACTGCTGTATTTGTGGGATGCTGACATCATCAGACTTGCCAAAGAGGAATATACCTCTTTTAAGGTGTTTTCCTACTCTCCAAAAAGGGCACTCCTCTCAAAGGGAATCACACACACAAACATACACCCCCCACACAAACTCAGCAATTGCAGGATTCAAACTCCTACCTAACTATGTTATGATACTAGAGAGATATGCATTAACACGATGTGCTATATGCTTTGCTGGGTGTTTTCATTTCCACTGCTGTATTTGTAGGATGCTGACATCATCAGACTAGACATGGTAATGTGTGTGCACATTGTTTTATGCAATCCCAGGACTGAGCCATGGGGGACAGCAGGTGTTAACAGCTTGAACAGGACTCCACAATTCTTAGCTTGTGTGATCTATCTGTGGACCAGTTGCCAATCCATCATATGACAATACATATTTATGCACAGGTTGTTGATTTTGTGGATACGACATGTGTCTGGGATGTTGGAAAAGGGCTATTCAAAGTCTATGTGGGATGTGTGTAGCTCATTTCAGTGATGTATGTCCTGGGTGGCTGCCTTGCAAACAGTCTAGCAGGTTTGGGAACCATGATCTGACCATAACCAAACCAAAGTTGGTAGGGTTGTGTGTTTATAGGCTTCTAATAGCTCTGTGTATGACTTCAATCATGATGGACTCCATGGCCTTGCAGATCAGACTTCATAGGCTTATATGACTATAGTTCCCATGGTCTGTTGTGCACCAGCTCTTGTGAAGTGTGCCATATGTTGCTGTAACCCATTCAACAGTTTCATATCCTTTAGAGAGGGTGAGGCTCAACAGACTGTTCAGGTGCAGGGTCTGTTTGTTCTGCAGTTCACTTATGACACATATAGGGAAACAATGTAATCCAACTGATGCCATGTTTTCAGCTTTGGAAGGAGCTGTTTACTTATTCTACATGTGATATCTCCTGGTATGATGATAGGGCCTTTTGTCAGTGGGAGGTGGGTATGTATGCATGGGCCTGTCTGACAGGATGTTGGCATTGTCAGTCATTTACAGTTGGCTCTGACTCAGGACATATATGAGTGTACACTGCTATTTATGACATAGCTGATGGCAGTGTCATGGTTCTGTCTAGACTCCTTCGCAGATAATCTTTTCAAAACACCAGCAAACTTAAGCACTAAACCCCTTTTATACTCTTTTAAACACTTAACACCCTACTGATCCTTTTTGATCAGTCAAAAAGTATTTCATCATAATATCCTGACATGTCCAAAGGTCAGTTCCGTGTGTACTCTCCAGTCCAGCTGGTGAATATGGGAATTTTGAGGCAATGTTACAACTGCCTTATGTACACAGACAACCCTCTCCTCCTCCCAACAAACTCAAATATATGTGAGAGATGCAACTATATAGCCAAACTGGAGGCTGAGCTCTCGACCCATGACTGGCACAGTCTATCAGGAGGAGAAGGTAACCACACACACCACAAATCCAGTCTCACATAGACCTATAGCAACAGCAAACCAAACACATAAACACACAAAAACATACTTGGAGGCTCTAAATAAAAATCTGCCTAAGCAGCAGAGACCTCCAAAGCAGACACCCAAACAACTGCTACCCCACAACAATACCCACGTATCACATAGTTCACAAAGTCAGTGTGCCACACAGTTACTGCGCTTAAGGCTAAACAACACACCTAATACACTTGTAATAGGTGACTCTATTGTCAGACACACTGACGTCCCACTCACCAGGCTGAACAAGGAGAAGGTCACTGTAAGCTGTCTGTTGGGTGCCTGGATCTGCCACATAACACATGCACTCAGGTCACTCCAAAGCAAGTACAAATATGACTCCATCATTATCCATGCTGGTGTGAATGACCTGAGACGTACCTCCCTGGACTGCATGAAATGAGACATAGAGGAGCTCTCTGATCATGTAGCCCAGGCCAGTATGACCCTGACCTTGAGTAGCATCTTACCCTCACCAAGAATGATGCCACAGTATAAAGACAAAATGATCAATTTTAACAATTGCCTAATGTATTGGTGTCATACAAAGGGGATCCAGTGTCTGTCAGCCTGGGATGACATGCTCAACAAGCCACATTGCTTCACTAGGGACGGCTTGCACCTGTCACCCCTGGGCTTTCAAATACTGGCTAAGGCTCTTGCCACCCCCATAGTGCCTTTTTTAGGCAAGGCTCAAAAGACAAACACACCTCCATAGACAATACAAGGAAAAAGAAACTAAGGGTAATGCTGCTCAATGCCAGAAGTCTAAACCTCAAAATGCACACACTCGAGGCTCTCCTCAGTATGGAGAATATCGATATTTGTGCAGTAACAGAAACCTGGTTCAAGGCTCCCGAAAGCATCCCAGCACTACCAGGTTATACTTCATACCATGCTTTTCAGCCAAAAAACTCGGACCGAACCTCAAAAAGAGGGGGAGTATCCATATACATCAAAGATACCCACACCTCCAGGTTAGTAGCACTGCACGAAGCATCAGAGACCATCCATGTGCAACTGACAGTGGGCAAAACTGCCTTTCAGTTTGTAGCCTGCTACAGACCACCCTCCCAAACTCAGGAACCCCACTCGGCTTTCCTGAGAACACTGGAGAATATGCAGGTCTCTCCAAACACCATTATATTGGGTGACTTCAACTACCCAAACATTGACTGGGAATACTACTTAAGCCCCAACACCCTCGCCCAATGGTTCCTAGAATTTATAAACTCAAATGCTATGGAACAACTGGTCACCATCCCCACAAGAGGGAAAAACATATTGGACCTGGTCATCACCAACATGGGGACTCTATGTTCCACACCAGAGGTATACCCCTCATTGGTAAGGTCAGACCATAATTTAATCTCACTGAATATCCATATCCCGTCCCCACCCCCAGCCAAGGTCACCTCGGTGAAGAACTTCTCAAAAGCAAACTTCACACTTCTCAAAACCGAGGTGGTATCCTTCAAAGCCCCCGGGCCAGTGGAAAATATGGCTCAAACCGCAGAATCCTTTACAAACGCATTCTATGGGCACCTACAGGAATGCATGGATCATGCTATCCCAAATAAAACCAAGACTGACTCCTCCAAAGGCAGGAGACCTGTCTGGTGGACCCTGGCCATAAATAAGCTATACAACAAAAGGAGGAAGCTACTACATGATAGAGCAAAATCCCAAAAAGGGAAGGCATCTCTGATCAGTATTAGCAAGAAGCTATGATCCCTCATAAAATCATCTAAGGTCAGCTTCAAATGAAAAATTGCACAAGACACTAAAGACAATCACAAGGCCTTCTTTAGTTATGTCCCTGGGTGGCAACTCACAGATATGCTCTGATTTAGTGCAAAATGACAAAAAATACACTGAACCCACAGACATTGCCAACATCCTGGCAGACAGGTTCAGTGCAAATTCCCCCCCATCCCCCCCAAAAGAGCAAATGTCCATCTCAACAGAGTGTAGCCTCCCTGACATCACAGATGAACAGGTGAGAGCTGCCCTTTCCAAAGCAAAAAACACAGCATCAATGGGACTGGATGGTGTCCCGGGCTGCGTCTTATATGAGCTTCAAGAAGAACTTAATCCTCACATAAAGTCACTGTTCAATCTCAGCCTTACTACAGGATATGTACCCAAGGAATGGCGTACAGTAACAGTGGTCCCACTCCACATAGGTGGTGCCACAACGGACCCCAGAAACTATTGCCCTATAAGCCTGACTAGCCTGGTCTGCAAAGCTATGGAGCATATCATCATGGAACTCATAAACAAAGACACTGGGAACCTCCAGACACTGGATCCTACCCAATTCAGCTTTGTTAAGGGCAGATCTTTCCTTTTGAACCTGGTCGACTTCTTTGAAACAGTTACCAGGGCCATAGACGAAGGGAAGGTAGTCCACACAGCCTACCTGAACCTCGCAAAAGCATTCGACACAATACCCCACTCGGGCATCATAAATAAGCTCACCAGCTTAAATATCAATCCATATGTCACAAGATGGGTTGCACACTGGCTCAGGGATAGCACCCACATGGTCAGAATTGCAGGTGCCATGTCAGACTCTAAACCAGTTACAAGTGGCATCCCACAAGACTCAGTCCTGGGACCTCTCTTGTTTGGTATATATTTCTCTGAGGTATGGGCTTTCACAGGAGGACTATGGCTGACCAAGATTGCAGATGACTGCAAACTGGGTGCCATAATTGACTCTCCGGCTGACACAAGCATCCTCCAAAAGGGTCTTACAGAGACGGATAACTGGTGCCAGAGCCATGGCCTAAATGCCAAAAAATGCATAGTCATCCCCTTTGGGAAAAACAAAGTGCCCACAAATTACCACATAGTTGGTAATCCATTAAGTACGGAAGAAGTAATTAGGGATTTGGGGACCAAAGTAGATAGTAATCTCTCCTTTGACAATCACATTGCCAAAGTGGTTAGAAAGACCTTCTATATAGCCCACCTTATCACAAAAGGTTTCACATCTAGATCAAGAGAGGTCATTGTGCCCCTCTACTCAGCACTCATCAGGCCCATAATTGAATACAATGCCCCCATTTGGGATGTACCTTACCCGACACATGCAGCAACTGGAAAGACCCCAAACGTACCTCACCAACAGGATCAAGGGACTCAAACAGATGCCCTATGCAGTTCGGCTAAAGAAACTCCAGCTCTACTCAGTTGCTTACCGCCTACTCAGAGGCGATCTGTGCCTGACATATAAAGCCATGTCCAACCCAGAATTAATGGACATGCTCCACCTCAGGGAATCCAAATCCCTTAGAGCTACACACTCCAGGGACATAAACCTCAGCACAGAAATAAATAGGACATGCTGGAGGGACAGATTCATATCCCAAAGGCTCCCCTCACTCTGGAACAAACTCCCAGTCCAAGTTAGGCAGAGCCCCTCACTGATCCTCTTCAAGAGAAATCTTGACGAGTGGATGGGAGATTGTAAGTTTACCTCTGGGATCTCGTCTGGGTCCCTGCTAGACAGAGGCACTATAAACTAACCGTAAAAGGGCTATCTTCTGTGACCTACTATTCAAAGGCACAGTCTACTAATCTAAAAGGGTGGCGAAAGCCAAACACACTCTGGCTAGGCATATAAATGCCCTAGGGCAGATAGCCTAGTATCAACTTATGAACCTATGAACCTATGATAATGTTTGGAGTGCACATTGTTTATTGATGATACTGTTTGCAGGTTTTTTATCTTCTTTGCTTTCCCACTTTCTATGAACAACCTAAATATCTGTAGTACATATTTGATTATGACAGGGTTCCAATATATTATATATGTGTCTGTTGTCATATAACTGTGTGCACAAGGCAGGACTGGTGAATAGTGAGAGGTTCCTGGGTTAACACATGCAACTGCCAGATATGTGTGGCCCACTGCTGTACTCAGACATGGCCTAAGTGTGTGAGCATGCCCAGTTTGGCCTTTCAGTATTTTGTTGCCTGACATTTGCCTCATTTATTCAAGTGTGCCCAGTGTGACCTTTCAGTATGTTGTTGACTGAAGTTCACTACATTTGTTGACGTGTGTGAACACACCTAATATTAACATGTATACTATATGTGTGTTGAAAATCAACTTGCATTTTTACTGCAGGGCTCACCTTTGTGTCATAACTCAACAGGGATTATGCTTTGCCTGCAGGGTTTCCATGAGATACTTTGCATAGACTTATCAACATTTATTCATAGAGGCTGACCAGTGAAATACTGTCATGGTGTAGTGGTTCAGTACTATGACTATAGTGCACAGTATCCTGGGTTCGAGGACTGTCACTGCTTTATATTTTCATACTGGGCAGACCAGGATGTTTAAGGAACAGTAAAGCAAATATGAGCATGTTTACCTGCTTTTGCTCAACTATGCCAAACTTTGACCAAACTTGCCCAACATTGCTCAACGTTAACCAACATTGCTGAACGTTGCCCAATATTGCTCAACATTGCCCAAAGTTGTGCTAGTTAGTGTGTGCAATTTTGTTTACATATACTAAATAGTGGCAAAAGCTGTTTAGCACTGCTTTATATTGCTTAAAACATGGCAATCATGCCTCAGGTGGTGCTGCAGGGCTGCCTGTGTTGGATGCACATAGTACACTCCCTATACATGTTTGAAAACAGGTAGTGTCAAATTAGGCATCCTTTTTACTATATGTGCGAGTCAGAGAGAGGTATAATTTCCAGGGTTCCTACTGAGCCAGTGTATGTGCTATGTGTTGCCTCTTTGCCAAGGCCAAAGCATACTGGGCACGCCTCCTTCTGCCTAGTGGGGCAGGCTCAGGCTGTTCCTCCTCCGAGTCACGCTCTGCCTGTGATTGGCTTGGCGATGGTGGGGGGCTGTTTGGCCCGGCCCTATGCTGATCCTGCTGCAGCTGTTTTTGCAGGATCATATTATGTAGCATAGCACATACCATGACAATTTGGGTACATGTAGTTGGTGAGTACTGCAAGGCTCCACCAGATGTGTCCAGGCATTGGAACCATGACTTGAGCAGCCCAAACACACGCTTGAATACATTTTGTGTTTGTGCATGTGCCTCATTATGGCGTTCCTGTTCAGGTGTGTGTGCATTTTTGATGGGTGTCATCAGCCACGGCTCCAGTGCATATCCAGCATCCCTCACTAGGTGACCATGAGGGATGTCCCCACTGGCAAATGTCTGGTACAGCTGTATCAGATGCCAGATATGGGAATCATGGTAGCTTCCAGGGCAGCCAGCACACACATTCAGTATTATGCCCTAGGCATCACATGCGACCTGGAAGTTGATGGAGGGGAAGCCCTTGTGGATAAAGTAGGCCCTACCCCGCTCACCAGCTGATGCTTTGATGCATATGTACGTGCAGTCTATTGCACCCACTACCTCAGGGTATTCCGCTATTTGCTGGAAAAGATGCATATTGCTGGCCAATACCTTACGGGAATTGGGGAAATATACATGATCACCAACATGTGCTGACATGGCATTCAAGAACTGGTGCAGTACCCTGGATGCTGATGCCTGTGAAATCCCCATCATATCACCAGTTGGTCTCTGGAAGGTACCTGTTGCTAGTATTCTTAGGCCAACACATACCTTGGTTTCCACTGGGATGGGTTCCCCTCTGTTGGTTCTGTGTGTGAGGCGTGGCCTGCACAGCTCAACAATTTGCTGCATGAGGTCTCTGTCCACTCTATAGCACTCCACTATCTCCAGCTCATGTAGCCCCTGGTAGGTTACCCTGGGCCTGTACACTCTTCTCCATCTCCTCACTGGGGGTTGATCAGCAGCATTTGCATTGTCACCACCCTCAGCATGTTGCATATGTCGCTATATAACAGCAATGGCAGCACCTAACATTTCTTTGTCTCAGTAAAGCTTTTTAAGTTTTCACTTCTCTTAGTTTACTGCAGTGCTGCAGTGTCTCGGAGGAAAACATGGTGGAAAGTTGTTTGCAGAGTTTTAAGTGCTGGGCTGGGCTGGGCTACTGTACTGCCTGTGTAATTGCCTGATTCTGATTGTTTTCACCTGCTAGCTCTGCTAGTTCTCCTTGGTTGACTTCCTACTATTTGTTGTGCTTCCTTTTCCCTTTCTGTTTCCACAGGTTGCAGCGCCGAGCAAACAAGCGTAAACACGCGCACACCAACTCACACGTGCGCGCACATGCTTACATGGCCTAACACTTGTTGACTCCTGCTTAAACGCACACACACAGGTGCAACCGCGCTTACACACATTTCAACAAACGTACACATACTTACTCCGGCTTAAATGCACGCACACAGGCACACATGTGCGCACACAGTCTTACTCGGATATCCAGGCGCGCACCCATGCGCAAACACATTGCAGGCATTTCAACAAGAAACTTCAGTGTTATCCACAGCATACACCTTCAATTTCTTGGCTTTAGCTAGGATACCTGTTGACACACCTCTTCCAGTGATGAGTAACTGACAGCAAACACATGCCACTCTGCTCCAATGAGCTTACATTCTTTCATACATACCCCCCTCATGATGTCACCTATCTTCTACTCTGATACTCCCCTTATCCTACTCTTACACTCCACAGACTTTGCTCATTTGCCATGTAAAATTGGGATTCACTATCCTTACCCTCATTTGCATAGGATTGCCTACTAATGCTTGGATTCATCTCTAGACTGAGCTTCCCCCCTTAGCAACCTCTACTCAGTAGCCATGTTGTCTTCAGCCTGCCATTCACTTCATGGCAAATGAATATTTTGTATAAAATCCATATTTTTGGCTTTTATTTTTTTTGTTTTCTGGTTTTTAGAGTGCAGTACGTTTGCTTGGCGCTGCGCTACGCTTAAACTTTGGAGATCGAGGTAAAAAAAAATATATATATATATATTTTTTTTATTTTGCAACGGGGAACATTGCCAATGACCATATATCTTGCCATTGGCATGCTTCCTCAGCTGGATGCATCCTTTATTTGGCGCTGTCACGGCTCCGTTTTGCTATTTGCAGAACGGTACTCAGTTGTCAATAGAGTACATTTCTGCAAATAACACTACTCTTACTCGGACAGGTTAGGGTTTCCTGGATCGCAAATTTACCTCATTTGCATAGCTTTCAGCAGCAAATGAGATAATTTGCATAACCTAGCCCTGTCAGTGTAAGAGTCGTTTTAGGAGCTCTCTTGCATGCCCCTGCCGGCTGTTTCTGGATCACTCGGCAGACATGTTGGCTGCATGGAGTCTTACTCTAATCTTAGACTCCATGCAAGCCTTCGTGAATCTGGCTCGGTGTTTTGCCTATCTTGTTCATAAGTTCAGGAGCGGTGTATAAGATGTTCCAATTCTTCTTGATGATGTTGCAATATTCATTGATGTCACTAGAATATTGTAAAACCATCCTGAATGTATCAGTACAGGGGATTTGATGATCTGAAGATGCCAACAGTTGTGTTCTATTGCTAAAATATGGTTTACATCTATCTGTTCTTTCTACCCATGCTCCATCAATAACACGGTCTATATCTTTAGACGCATAGCCTCTATCCAAAAACTCTTTCTTAAGCTCATAAAGTGCTTTCTGTGCATCTATATCTTTGTTATGTAACCATAACACTTTATAGACCTGTCCTTTCAAAGTGTTGCAAGGAATATGTCTAGGGTGCATGCTTCTGTTGTGTAGAAGTGCATTTTTCCTAGTCTTGTTTCTAAGATGTACCATAAGATCTTTTCATGGAATCTGTGCATTTTGTCAGATACCAACAGATTCCATGAAAAGATCTTATGGTACGTCCGTTTTTGTGGATGACATTTTTATGCTATGGAAAAGCAATTTAGAAGATCTAGATGATTTTGTTACATACATGCATGGCACAACTGATTTCCTGAAATTTACTTTCAGATTATCTTTGAATGAGATTGAATTCCTAGATGTATTGTTGACTAAATCTGATTTAAATCAAATATCCAGTAGTATTTTTAAGAAACCAACTATGAAAAATGCACTTCTACACAACAGAAGCATGCACCCTAGACATATTCCTCGCAACACTTTGAAAGGACAGTTCTATAGAGTGTTACAGTTATGTAACAATGATATAGATGCACAGAAAGAACTTTATGAGATTAAGAAAGAGTTTTTGGACAGAAGCTATGCGGCTGAAGATATAGACAGTGTTATTGATGGAGCATGGGCAGAAAGAACAGATAGATGTAAACCATATTTTAGCAATAGAACACAACTGTTGGCATCTTCAGATCATCAAATCCCCTGTACTGATACATTCAGGGTGGTTTTACAATATTCTAGTGACATCAATGAATACTGCAACATCATCAAGAAGAACTGGAACATGTTACACACCGCTCCTGAACTTATGAAGAAGATAGGCAAAACACCTTATTTTTCTTTTAGGAATAACATGTCCCTTAAAGAACATCTTTGTAACAGAAACCTACATACTACTACTAAAAATAGCATGTCTGTCAGAATGGGTACTTTTCCTTGTAGAAGCTGTTCTGCATGTAGATATATATATATATATATATATATATATATATATATATATATATATATATATATATATATATATATATATATATATATGCCAATTCATGGTATACACATCCCACATGCAATTTTACTATTAATGTAGATTACTATGCAGACTGTAAGACTGCCAATGTAGTATATTTCTCATTTTGCCAGAAGTGCCACTCGTTTTATATAGGTAAAACTAATAGATTATTTAAAGATAGAATACAAGATCATATTAGGGACATTAATAATAATAAAAAAAATAATGTACTAGCCACCCACATTTTGACTACTGATCAAACACATAGTTTTAAATTCTTAGTTTTGCAGGGTGATAGAAGCTAATGTTCGAGGAGGGGACATAGAAAAAAATTACTGAGTTAGCTGAAGAAAAATGGATCCTCCTCCTTAATGCAGAAAAGACTCCAGGACTTAAAGGGGTTTCTTCTTTGAAACCATTTTTAAAGGCACGTCGATTAAAACACAAATAATTGTATGTACATATATCATCATATGTTTTTCTTGCCCTATTTCTGTTTATTTTAATTGATCATTTAGATGTTTTTGACTATACACTTTCTAAGTTTTATAATGAATGTTTTTATATTATCTGTTTTATAATGAATGCCTGTTATCTGTTGCCCCTTTAAGATTCATATAGATTTATATTGCTGAACTAGCTGATTATCAGTTGACAATAGATGCATATAAGGATTCTTGATTGTATCTTTTAACTGTCTGATGAAGCGACTGGTACATCGCAAAAACACTCACCTTTTATTTTATTTGATTTACTGAATAAATGTGTATTGCCGTGTAAGTTCTGTGCAGTATATTGTTTTTATTCAATATTTCCCTTTACTGGTAAATTATTTATTACCAGTCTCCATTAGAAATCCTGTTATCATGGTACACTACTTTTTCTTGACATTAATGGCTTTAATAATTTATTCTGGCAAATTTCCTCATGGATTTACATAATAATATTGTTTTCTCACATTATTATACTACAGCCTTCTATCATTCTCTATATCATCAATTATTTTCCATGGTAATATTTTTTCTTGATAATTTTTAATTTCATTTACATATTCTTTTTCTCTTTTTCTTATTCTCATTATTCCTCAAAACTTTTTTACTTATATTTAAAAAATTCTTAATATTACTTTTTCATTCTCTTCTTTTACCCACTACAATTTAATAACCCCAATCCCCCTTAAATTTTGCTGATATACAACACATCGCTTTTCACTGGGATTAATTTTGAACCCCATTTGAAAGAAAACACCAACTGAACAATTTGCTTTTCATATTTTTGTGGGAGTATATAGACATTTGACATATATGTTATCTTCCCATTAATATAGCACTTACCAGATAAATCTTTTCCTGGATGCTAATCTATACATCCTCCACTGAAGACATACTTTTTTTTCATTTCTTTTATAACACCATCCCATTGCATCATAACTACATAATTTTCCCCAAATTTTATCCCTAACAAAGACACCTCATTCATTGAACAATACACACCCCCATTTTTTACCCACACACTTGCTTTTATCTTTATTCAAGGTCATTCTAATTTCATAGGTTCGTAGGTAGTTACTAGGCTATATGCCCTTAGGGTCTATATAAGCCTAGCCAAAAAGGTTCCCTGGCTTCCACCACCAAAGAAAGTTATTTTCCTGTGCCCCTGTTTCCTTTGAACACCCATTCAGACAAACCAACATTTCCATCTTTCATGTTTGTTCATAGCAACTACAACTGTATCAGTTGCATATGTCAGAACTGCTGGAATCCCCACCTCTTTTTGCATCACACATTTAACATATTTCATTTTATAAGCCACTTCACTCACTATTGCATTAATTACCAATGCAAACAATAGTTCACTCATGCGACATCCTATCTTATAACACACGATGTATATTTCTTTACTCAGCCATTCATTCATTAACAATCTCATGCTATTATTTTGAGATGCTGACATACACACTCTGCAAATTCTATCACCTATTGCATACTTCTCCATAACATCCCACAAAGCATCATGTCCTACTGCATCAAATGCCTAATTAATATAACCCACAATAAGTTTCACATCCTGTTTTTCACTAATAGTATCATCCACAATTTTCTCACAACCAATAACAATTATTGTCATCCCTTTCCTTTTATACCATATATGCTTTCTTCCATAATATCTCTCATCCTTCCTTTCATTCTCCTTTGTATTATTCTCATAAAAAATAAAATCTGTGTTATTAAGTGTGATGTGTCTCCAATTTTTTTACTTCATTCTTCTCATCTTTTTTTCCATGTAAATGTTAATATCCCACTACATAACTCTTCATAAACAAACTCTTCCTTCAATCATTTATTCAGTACATTTACAAAATACTCTTTCTGTCAGTCCACTAATTTCTTGTATATTCCATACCATATACCATCTGGGCATGATAATAAATCAACATTTATTTTCGCATCTACTTCAAGCAATTCAGTAATAGCAACTACTTTTTTAAATTCCATAACTTGATCTAGAATTTTTTCTTTCTATTCTCCTTAGTTTTCCTCTTTTTACTCTTATACATATTTTTGCATGCTGTAGTACAATACTTGCCATTTGGTCTAGTTTTCTTTTTACCTCTCCTCTAACATTTTACATTTCCCACATTACATTAATATCCTCCTTTACTATTTTATCCAGAATACTGATACCACCTTCTTTCTTCATTGCAAATAATATTTCCGTCTAAACAGTAATGCCTTGATTTTTGATGATTTCTTTTTCCATATCATCTTCTTCTTCTTTCAGCTTTTCCCGGTCAGGGGTCACCACAGCAGATCACCTGTCCGCTCATGATTGGCAGTGGAGTTTTTTTACAGTGTCAAGTTGCCAGCCCGGCGCCCAACCTTCCACAGGAGGCACACACACACATCCACTCACACCTAGGGCCAATTTAGAGTATCCAATCCACCTGCAGCATGTCTTTGGGATGGGGGAGGAAACTGGAGCAGCCAGAGGAAACCCACGCGACCACGGGGAGGACATGCAGACTCCACACAGAAGGCACCCCAGCCGAGGATCGAACCAGAGAACCTCTTGCTGTGAGGCGACAATGCTAACCACTGCACCACCCTGGCCGCCCTTTTTCCATATCATAATACTCTCTTATATTATTCTCTAAGTTCTTTAATACATTTCTGTACGTCTCATACTTTACTTTCTCTTCATTTCTTACATTACCCTGCCATTGAAAAAAAACACTTTTTATAGTTCTTTTTAAATTCAATCTACCATTCAGATCAGTTTTTATAGAAGCCCTTCATGGTTATGTGATCCTTCCATAACTGCAATACTTCCTACTCTCCTAGATTTGCTGTAAAACACACAATGTGGAGTACTGTAAATACACTATTAATTTTTAAAAAACAGTAGATTACAGCAAAAATTACTGAGTCTATCTCATTCATTTCATTAAATATATAAAATGTAAACTGTTCATTTATACTGTTGGATAATAATCAAGCTGCAACATGGCTGCTTTGTCATATTGTTTCTTTCGCATATACTTTTTTTTTTTTAGTTTAGTATACTTTTTGTTTAGAGAACAACTACTAATTTCTATACTTCTGAATCTGTCAGATGAATCATTGACAAACAGTTAACAGAAGTATGTGCAATGAAGTGAATATCTTCAACACATATAATTTGACAGTTTTTATGATTTTATAAACCAGTGCCATCCTATCCCAGTCATTTTCAAGTGATTTTCATCATTACTTGCTTTATAGCTTTTTGTCACATGTTTAATAGTAAAGCCTTCAAAAGAAAGACAATGTTAAAAATAACACAATGAGTCAAAGCCTATTCAGTAAAACAGTAACAATTCAGTGTAAGAAGCACAATGAAGCAGATGACAAGTACTCCTACATATATAAAATAAGAGCACTAACATGTTGTTCATGATTCAAAAAGCAATCTGAACAGCACAGGAATCAAAGTATGCTGATCTAGAGGAGAACGAAACAGATAAAGCATGAAAAGAAACATCTCATAATACATAAACAGAGAGAGTTTCTCCATTCCTGGTACTAACAACCAATGTGCAGGAATAAGTGGTCACAGATGGTATCTTGTTGCACAAAAGGTAGAGAGCAAGAAGCTGCAACTGAGGCAGCACTTTTGAGTTTTTCATTTATTCATTTTCTGGTGCCTTGTTTGCTGTAGTCATGGTTTCATGGGAGCCAGAGTCGATCCCAGCAAAACAGGAATAATTCAAGGAAAAAAATAGGGATGGTGGCAGTCCAACACAGAATGCACACAGCCGGATCTTGTGCACACACATGGATGCATGCACACACACACACACACACACACACACACACACACACACACACACACACACACACACACACACACACACACACACACACACACTCACTCTCCTGTATGCAGTTTGGTGGATTGCTATTCAACTTATCTGCCCGCCTTCAACATGCACATTGGAACTTAGAGTGAAAACTCACATGCAAAGAGTGAGAACATGTGCTCTCAACATAGAGTCCACCCCAGCTAAGAAATGAAAATAAAACCTAAGCACTCTGAGACAGCAAAGTTACCTAAAGCACTCTTTTACCCATCTTTTTTTTTTTTTTTTTTGCAACTTTTATTGTATTCACAGTGTTAAGTTTTAGCTTAAGCAATGTACAAAAGCTGAAAACAGTAGAGCATTTCCGATATAAAATACAAGCATAAATATAAATTCTGTTATGAAGTGAATTAATGTACTGGGGGAGTCCAGAAAAAAATAAAAAAAGGTAGTGCACCTAATCAAAGCACAGAATTTTTGTGCCACAACTGAAATATTTTTCAGTAGCCAACATTTCCTTTCTGCTTATTAACCACAGCTTTAAAAAGTAATTGTTAATGACCAGGAAAAAAGTAAAACCAAGCCTAAATAAAGAAACTGAAGGAGAAGTAGTTGTAATGATGTGCGTGTGTGTGGTGCAGGTGCATGCAAGTTTCTGAATATGATTGTGTGTCTGTGCCGCTTTATTGATTTTTTTTTGTTTTTTATATTTTCTCTCTCTCTCTCTCTCTCTCTATATATATATATATATATATATATATATATATATATATATATATATATCTATATGGGTCCCCTTCACATGGTTGATATTTCAGAAAGTCAAAGACTGTATGGCGGAGACCATATGATCGACTTTCGAAATGTCGACCATGTGGAGCTGGCATCTCCATACAGTGCGGAATGGAAAGATTTCCGTCTTCTGCACTATAGTCCAATCTCAGAGTTGGTATATTTAGGTTCTGGGGGGGTGCAGGAGGGCTTGCCCCCCTGAAAGCAGTGCGAAGGTAAGTGACTTTTGTGTTTTGTTTTTTTTTTCATGGTCGACATTTCGAAAGTCGATCATATGGTCTCGGCTATATGGTCTTCAACTTTCTGAAATGCCAACCATGTAAAGTAAACCTATATATATATATATATATATATATATATATATATATATATATATATATATATATATATATATGTGTGTGTGTGTGTGTGTGTGTGTGTGTGTGTGTTTGTGTGTGTGTATATAAAGTGCACACTCACCTGTTAAAATGCCAGGTTTTTGTGATATAAAAAAATGATACCATAATAAATAATTTCAAAACTTTTCCCACCTTTAATGTGACCTATAACCTGTACAATTCAACTGAAAAACAAACAAATCTGTTAGGGGAAATAAATATAAAAAATGAAAAACGTGCACACACCCTTAAACTAATACTTTGTTGAAGCACCTTTTGATTTAATTACAGCATTCAGTCTTCTTGGGTACACACCTGCCATCAATTAAACAAACTCTGATTAACCCCAAATAAAGTTCAGTTGTCCTAGTAGGATTTTCCTGACATTTACTCAGTTGCCTGCTACAGCAAAAGCCATGGTTTGCAGAGAGCTTACAAAGCATCAAAGGGATGTCATTGTTGAAAGGTATCAGTCAGGAGAAGGGTACAAAAAATGTCCACAGCATTGGATATACCATGGAACACAGTGAAGACAGTCATCAAAGTGGACAAAATATGGGACAACAATGACGTTGCAAAGAACTGGATGTCCTTCCAAAATTATTGAAAAAGCAAGATGAAAACTGGTTAGGGAGGCTGCCAAGAGACCTACAGTAACGTTGAAGGAGCTGCAGGAATTTCTGGCAAGTACTGGTTGTTTACTACATGTGACAACAATCTCCCATATTCTCCATATGTCTGGACTATGGGGTAGGGTTGCAAGACGGAAACCTTTTATTTATTTTATTTATTTATTTATTTCAGTTTGATTACCAGGAAGGTCCACTGGGCTTTGGGGCCCATTTTCACTGGAGGCCCGGGGAGAAAAGCTCCACAAAAACAACAAACAATATTGATTACAAAAAAGTTCAGACAAAAATATAACAATAGATGAAACAGGATTTTACAAACAGCCTACAATAGAGAAGTCTAATGGCAAAATAGTAAAATTAACATTTTTAGTTAGGTTTCAGCACAGAAAGAAAAAAATGAAGTAAAATATTTTAAGTTAGAGAAAGGAGGAGGTAATAACTTGAGCTAGGAATATAGGAGAGAAAAGGATAAAAAGAAGGCCAGCCTAGGGTGATTTAGCAGTTGAATTATAAAAGTGGCCTATATAGCTAGTATTTAGGAGAGACAAAAGAGAGTTTAGTAGACAATGGAAGTTAGCCTGGGGTGAAGGAGGAGGATGGTTTGAAAGGAGTAGGTTGAAGAGTGCTGTTGCAAATTCTATTTAGACAGAGGTGGGAATAAAGTAATGTTTTGAAGTTGTTTAGGTTGTGGCAGGATCTAACAGAGGTGGGTAGGGCATTCCATTTTTTAGCAAGGGTGAAGGATAAAAGCATTCGGTCAGCTGGGCGCTTGGATTTTTGTACAGTGATCAAGTTTTGATGAGAAGATCTAAGGGATCTAGGAGGGCTATAGGGTAGAAGAATGTTGGAAAGAGCAGGACAGCTAGTTGGATGGAACAGTAGTTTATGGGCTATGGTGAGTTGGAAAAAGGTCAGTTGATTGGGGAGTTCAAGCCAATTTAGAGAGTGGAGGGGAGAGCAGTGATGAGTGATGGACTTGGCATTAGTAGCAAATATGGATATTTTGTTATAGCATTGTTCCAATTTGGAGGATAGACAGGATGATAGATTAGTGAGCAGCGGAGCACCATAAAGTAGAGAGGGAGGGAAATAAGTGGAGGCAAGGGTTAGCCTAGTGGAAGGAGACAGAAAGTAGTTATTTCTGTACAATAAGCCCAGTGTTATGTGTGTTTTTTTGATTTTTTGCTGGATATGATGATCGAATTTCAGCTGGTCATCAATTAATATACCGAGAAGTTTGGTGGAGGTTAATATTTCAATAGTGGAGTTGGAAAGGCTGGTAATATGAAAGAAGTTTTTGTCTAGTGGTGAGGATTTGGAGGGTGGGAAGAGGAGGATCTTAGTTTTGCTTGCATTAAGGGAGAGGTGATTTTGGAACATCCAGTTTTCGGTGGTAGAAAATGCAGTTTTGGTTAGGGCTTGGAGTTCAGTTTGATTAGTGGCATGGCAGCTGAGGGTGGAATCATCAGCGTATTGAACAATTGTGGTGTTGGGGATGGCTTTATGGAAGTCATTAATAAAGATATTGAATAGTAATGGGCCAAGAATGGAGCCTTGAGGTACTCCGGTAGGTGAAGGAAGGTAGGTAGATGTAGCTAGGCCCCATTTCACAGCTTGGGATCTGTTTGAGAGGTAGCTAGTGAACCAGGAAAGAGCCTTTTGGCTAAGGTTAAGGTTGGAGAGATGGTTTAGAAGGAGGGAATGGGAGATGGTGTCAAAAGCTTTAGATAGATCTAGTAGAACAGTTGAGACTACATTACCAGAGTCACAAGCAGAATTCACAGAATTAAGGAAAGAGAGAAGGGCAGTGGTAGTACTGTGTCCAGGGCGAAAGCTGTGTTGGGTGGGGGAGAGTAGTTGATGTTCAGTAAGGAAAGGCAGGAGTTGGAGGTGTATACACTTTTTGAGGATTTTTAAATAGGGGAGAGGATAGCAATGGGATGAAAATTAGAGACATTATAGTTCTTACCACCTTTGTGAAGTGGATGAATGAAAGCAGAATGCCAGAGTTTGGGTACATAGGATTCAAGCAGAGACCTGTTTATTAGGATGCTGATAGGTATGGCAATGGAGTCAGAAGCTATCTTTAGGAAGGAGGAAGGGAGGTTATCAGGAGCATTTGAGCAAGGTTTTAGTTTATAGAGAAGTTTCCTTATTAGCTAGGTAGGGACAGGTTTGAGTTCAAAAATCGGAGGGTGGCAAGGGAGAGTAAGATTAATGTGGGTGGGAGGGTTGTTATTAAAAGTCTTGGTTAGGTCAGCAATGGAAGAAGTGAAGAAGGAATTGAAAAGTGAGGCAATTTCAGGGTCAGATTTGCTGGTATCAGGGCAGGGGTTGTTTTTAGTACCAGGCGTAAGGAGGGAGTTAATGGAGTTCCAGAACTGTTTTGGATTTCCGGTATGGTTTTCTTGTAATTTGATGTAATAGGACTTTTTATCTCTAATGGCTAGTTTTTTGGCCAGGTTTCTCAGTTGTTTAAACTGAAGGTAAATATCAGGCAGTTTGTGTTTGAGGTAAGCTTTCCAGGATTTGTCTCTTTGGTGCATAATCTTTTTTGTGTCTTTTGAGAGCCAAGGGGTGGGTTTAGATTTAATTCTTTTTCTTCTCATAGGAGCTTGGGAGTTAAGGATATTTAAGAATGTAGAATTAAAATATTCAATGGCTTCGTCTAGTGGCAGTGTTTTTAGGGGGTTCCAATTAGTTAGTGTAAGGGAGCTAGAGAAATAGTCTTGGTTAAAGTTGGTTAGGTTGCACGTTTGAATAAAATGATGAGAGTGAGGAGAAGTGGGAGTGGCTCGAATAGAGAAGGCGGGGAGGTGGTCTCCTAAATGGTCAGGAATTACACCAGATGAAGTGATTTTGTTAGGATGAGACACAAGTATCCAGTCAAGTATGGTGCCAGGGGGGTTGTTTTTATTAGGTCTGGTAATGGAGTTAGTAAGTTGAGTGAAGTTGAATAGATTGATGGTAAGGGAGGAATTAGGATTATTGATATTTCCCCAGTCAATGTTTACATCTCTCAGAATAAAGATTTCTAGTTTAATGTTAGAGGATAACCAGGCGAGGATATCTTCCAAAGTATTTACATTATTACCAGGAGGAATATAGAGGGAAATAATGCAGATGCTTTTGTGGATGTTCATTTGTAGTATGCCGTTGACTAGTTCTGCATTATTGAAAGATTGGATGGAGTTAGGGTATGGGGTTATAGTGAGGAGGTTAGAATAGATTAAGGCAACTCCTCCTCCTCTTTTATTAATGCGGTCAGATCAGAGGAATGAAATCCAGGAGGAAGGAATTCAGAGTCTTTGATGTGAGGTTTAAGCCAGGTTTCAGGGATGGCTAGTATGCCTGGAGAGTTTTGGGTGAGCCAAGCATGAAAGAGTGTGATTTTATTTTTTAAGCTTTGGGCGTTAAAGGTGAGAAATTTGAGATTTTTATTAATGTGTATATTATTGGAGGTGGGCAGATATTTTGGAGAGAAGTTTGTAGGGGGATTTGTGGAAGAGAAGGTAGGACCTGGATTGTGGTGAATATCACCAGCTAAATGAAGGAGAGTATAATGGGGTAAGTTTATTTGGTTTGTAGTTTGCTAGGTAATAATGGTAGGGTTTTACTTAAATCTATGGGTGTTATAAGGGACTGGAAGTAATTTTATTTTGAAGAGAAATAGAGGGTGGGAAGTGATTAAAGAGGGTGAGATATTGTGGAAGTGGGATGTGGGTTGGTTATGGGGTGGAAGAGGAGAAGAGAACACATGAAAGGTAGTGAAGGAGGTTAATTGGCATAGCAACGATATAAGTAAGATGAGAGTGGAGAAGAGAAGGACCTTTGTTGGCAGGCTATGCATGATACTAGGAGAGAATGAGAGATAAGGGAGGATAAGGTAAGTGAGAGTAAATGTGATTAGGGGTGTGTTGGAGGAAAGTGGGAGGGGAATAATGTGAAGTCTGGACAAAAGATAAGGGAGGGACTAAAGGAGAGGAGTAGTGTGATTGGGTGGAAAGGGGGGAGGGACACTTAGTGAAGATATAAGTTTAGAGGTACTGGGGTGGGTGGGAATTGGGGGCAGGGTAGGGGAATGGAGCGGGAAGATCAAAGAAGGTGGGAATGGCCAGAAACAATCAGTGATCTGCTAGAAGGACAGTTACAACAGGGGGGTCAGGTAAGAGGGTTATAACCTTTAGAAGCTTAATTTCCTAAGGTTTGATGGTAAAGGAAAGCTACTCTATGTTATTTATTTTATAAAGATAGAATAAGAGTATGAATTTGTGATATATAAAAAGCACACAGTATGGAGAGATCAAAGTACAGCAGTCTTAGGGAGGGGACGGACAGTGTCTAGAATAAGTGTATCTAAGTAGTGGGATAAAATCATGAAATTACGGCTATTCTTGGTAAGGGCAGAGGATGAAAAGAAGGGAGAAAAGGGATGGAATTACAGCTAAGCTAGGTGAGGGCAGGGACACTGTCTGGCAAGAGTTGGTTTGAGGGGAATTAAGAGGGAGGTTTGATTGCAGGACTTATTAATAGGAGGGTGCTGCCACCTAGTGGGAAAAGAGGGAAGTACACTAGAGGAGAAAAGGTACAACTAAGAAGGATGGGATGTGGAGATAGGATAGAGGTGGAAAAACAAAAAAAACAAGGATGGAGTTGGGGGGCCAGTGCATTGACCAAAGGTAGGCTGCTCTCATGTGTGCCAGGTAGGGTGAAGCCTGAGTAAGGTAGATACTACTATTAAAACATGTGAAACAGATAACATACACTGAGTTTCTTTGGGGAGAATTGGTCGCAGTAAACTTATATGATATCGAGCAGACTGTCCACCACTGACTTCTCTTTTGATGGCCAGGATATTCAGATTGGCATTTTCTTACACAGAAAAACATCCAAGCTAAAATTTGCAAAACAATACATCAAGTCTCGCAAAAACATGTGGGAAAATGTGTTATGGTCTGATGAGACCAAGGTTGAACTTTCTGGCCACAATTACAAAAGGTACGTTTGGCACCAAAACAACACTTTGCATCACCAAAAGAACACCGTCCCCACAGTGAAGCACGGTGGTGGCAATATCATGCTTTGGGGTTGCTTTTCTTCAGCTGGAACTGGGGCTTTAGTCAAGGTAGAGGGAATTATGAGCAGTTCCAAATACCAGTCACTTTTGGCCCAAAACCTTTAGGCATCTGCTAGAAAGCTGAAGATGAAGAGGAATTTCACCTTTCACCATGACAATGACCCCAAGCATACATCCAAATCAACAAAAGAACGGCTTCACCAGAAGAAAATTAAAGTTTTGGAATCGCTGAGCCAGAGCCCAGACCTAAATCTATTAAAAAATCCTATGGGGTGACATGAAGAGGGTTGTGCACAAGAGATGCCCTCGCAATCTGACAGATTTGGAGTGCTTTTGCAAGTATTACCAAGTCAGGATGTGCCATCCTGATAGGCTCCTACCAAAGAAGATGGAATGCTATAATTAAATCAAAAGATGCTTCAACAAAGTATCAGTTTAAGGGTGTGCAACCTTATGCAGATTGCTTATCGTACGTTTTTTATTTTTATATTTTTTCATTTAGGTTTCAACACTAAGCAGCAGAGCATGAACTACACTTAGGTTAAAACACTACGGAGCAGGGCATGAGTTACACTTAGGTTAAAACACTAAGGAGCAGGGCATGAGTTACACTTAGGTTAAAACACTAAGGTGGTAGGGCATGAGCTACACTTAGGTTAAAACACTAAGGAGCAGGGCATGAGCTACACCTAGGTTAAAACACTAAGGTGGTAAAGCATGAGCTACACTTAGGATAAAACACTAAGGAGTAGGGAATGAGCTACAGTTAGGTTAAAACACTAATGAGTAGGGCATGAGCTACACTTAGGTTAAAACACTAAGGAGCAAGGCATGAGTTACACTTAGGTTAAAAAACTAAGTTGGTAGGGCATGAGCTACACTTAGGTTAAAACACTAAGGAGTAGGGCATGAGTTATACAGGTTAAAACACTAAGGAGTAGGGCATGAGCTACACTTAGGTTAAAACACTAAGAAGCAGGGTATGAGCTACACTTAGGTTAAAACACGAAGGAGCAGGGCATGAGCTACACTTAGGTTAAAATACTAAGGAGCAGGGCATGAGCTACACTTAGGTTAAAACACTGAAGAGTAGTGCATGAACTACACTACACAAGTTTCAACTTCTTCTCCTCTTCTCTGTGCAGCCGTAATAGCCTGTTTGGACTTAGCCTGTGCAGCTGTTGGGCCTTTCTTTCTAAGTACAGTAACAGTATCCCAGTCACCACCCCCCCCCCCCAACAGCAGCCCCCACACAGCCATTCTAGTGTCCCATTACTTGCTATTTCTCACCAGTTACCATCAATACTGTTCAAGCCTGTCAGTGTGCAGACTATTTTCTTCTTTACTTATATAATGAGTACCAATGTTTGGATTTAATTTAAAACTGTTATTTCAAATTTATAGCACAAACAATGATAGCCATTTACTAAACAAAAAATACAGTCTCACAATGAAAACAGACTTAGCGTGAACAGTAAACTTTTATGCCCTAGAAACTCACATTCATTGAAGTGTTATTGAAACCCACATTCAAAAAAGATGTGTCTGGCCAGAGGTGAATTACATTTACTTTTGCATTGTTTTCAAACCATAAGCCCCTTGCACACATTTTTAGGACCATGCATACATATATGAGTTCTTTGATTCACCTTCCTGATTTTATTAAAATCAGGGAAAGTTTGGCTTAATGGTTAAGGTCTTCACCTTCATAGGGACAAAGTGCACAATTTGATTCTGTTAAAGGGTTATTGGTTATCCTTAAAATGGCCCTTCATGGCAGTTAGCCTAATATTTACCTTTGTACCTATTCCCTGTATAACACATTATCACTTGGTATAGTGTTAAGTTTGAACATTTTTCCAGTAAGCAATGAAACAAAATGTTTGAACCAATAATGACAAAACCACTCACTTTACAACATTTCAACTGTCAGGCCAAGCAGACATATGTCATTGCAATATAACAGTAGCAGTCAATATGCATAATCTCTGAAGAAATAAAAGTCATCTGAATAATTCCACATCAAGGAGATCTGTAACTAATGAAGACGTTGCTACTGGCAAACAGCTTTACATTTCATTGGTTCATATACAAATTCAGTGCCTGCTATCCTTGAAAAATAAATTGCCTATGTTACACTAAAAAATGTTAAGCTGTAATATTGCAATAGTGAATGGCTGGCACAGGTTCATAGTTACTAGCCATCCCATCCAAAGGAGGACACACCAATTTGGCTTTGTTAAGGGAAGGTCATGCCTTCTTAACCTGGCAGACTTCTTTGACAGGGTCACCAAGGCAATGGACAAGGGTAAAACAGTGCATACTGCTTGCCTTGACCTTGGCAAGGCATTCAAAATGAAACCTAGCTGAGGCATTGTTGACAAGCTTAATGAGCTAGGCATCAATCCCTCCATAACTCACTGGATTGCCAGCTAGCTCATAGACAGGACCCAAGAAACCAGAATTGGTGAGACCACCTCTACCCCCACCAAGAGACATGTAACCAGTGGAGCATCCCAGGGCTCTTGCTTTGCCTGTTCCTGTTTGTCATCTACTTCTTGGAAGTCAGTTCTAACATTCAAGGACTCTGGCTTACCATGTTCACAGATGACTGTAAATTTGGAGTTTTTATAAATTCCGCTCAAAACACCAACATCTTGTAAGAGGGTTTAACACAGAAAAATAATTGATGCCAAAGTCATTGCCTAAAACTCAATACCAAAAAATGCATTATAATGCCCTTTGATAACCTGTCAACCCAAGTTGATTACTCTATTGATAAAACACCCATAGGGGTCAACCCACCAGTAAGAAATGTGGGAACATATGTGGACAGCAATCTGGCCTTTGACAAACATGTAGTTCAATAGTAAAAAACATCATTCTTTGTCACACAACTTATGGGTAAGAGAAGAGCATACAGGTCCAAGGAAGTTATAGCACCACTTTAATCTGCCCTTAGCAGAGCTGTCATTGTGAACAATGTGCCCTTGTCATGCACCTAATTAGACAGTTGCTACAGCTGGGATTCCCACAAAGGTTTCCCACCAGAAGAATTCAGGGCATAAATACCATGTCCCACACTGATCATCTAAAGATTCTCTCTCTCTCTCTCTCTCTCTCTCTCTCTGTATTCAGTCTCCTATAGGCTGATCAGAGGGCATCTTTGACTGGCTTACAGGGCTTCCTCAGACCCAGCCCTGACAGATCTGTTACACATGTAAACAGCACAAGAAACACTAGATGCAGAGATATGAACTCTGCTTGCACCATAAACAGAGCATGTTGGAGAGATAGAAATGTGTCCCAAAGTATCCACACACTATGGAATATGCTCCCCATCCAATTAAAACAATTGATCCATGATCCTATTCAAATGAAACCTTGACAGCTGGATGGGAACTCATAAATTTACCCTCAGTCTGAACCACATGCCCCTTATGGACAGAAGCCATCAATAAAAAAAGTGTTATCCTAACAACAACTCCCCCCACACACACAAATCCCTTAGTTATTTCCATACTAGAATGCCACCCTGGTATAATTGTCCATGATATTTGGAATCCAAATGAGTTTGGGGTTTGTGGCTAGGACTGAATGGACACTAGCGGTCGTTAACCTAGTAATAACCTATGGACCTGTAAATCTATGATTGTACTTGTTTTTTTTTTTTTTGGGGGGGGGGTTCTGTTGATGTTCTATACTAGAAGAAATTTTAATATAGCTGATAGTAGTCTCATCCTTATAAAACACCTTATATTGAAGAAGCAGATGCATGACTAAAATCAAACCCTTAATGACATTTGTGTAATCGTTATAGTTAACCTCACAGAATGTACTATCCAGTAACAATCATTGAGATACAGTGTTCAACCCATGAGAGGGTACTTTAAAAGCCTCTTACCTGATCTGGTGAAACTTAGCCACACAAAAGTAAGTATCTGTCTTCAACTCCATGACAGATAATTATTTTGCACTAACACAGCTAGCTGGTTGCATAATGGGTGTAATATTTTGAACAGAATCATAGTCAGGCTGAAGAAACAGAAATCTCCCTAAAGAACATTGCCTTCTATTAACAGATTGTTGAAAACTATATGTTCAGTCCAAGGTTGTGTTTGTGGATACCATTTCATTCTCACCCATATCCCAGCATTACCTGTGCTTTCTTTTCTTTCCAAAGAGAAGAGCTCATGAACATGCTGCGGATCTCAAATCAGTCAAATCAAGATAAACATGAATAATGGCTATTAGATCCAGGGCATCAGCTATGGTTGTGTGATGAGTCATCACTAACTGTTCAAGGTCACCTGCACTGCACATCTGAGAGAACTAGCCCATAGCATTAACCAGTCCACTGCCAATAACTGTATCTCAAGACAGGTAACAAAGGTTTTACATTCAAATTCTGAGACAACACAAGTGTCATGTTAGGAATAATAAAACAGAAAGTGAATAGAGATTACATACACTCTAGTCTAGGATAAGTACCTCACAACTATTCCCTTCGGTTTGTGGTATGGCAGTTTTAGGTATAGTTTATATAAGTAGCCCAAATTTAAAAATAAAAATAAAAAAAATTACCAGCTGTTAAGGTGAGGTTCATAGGTGAACTGCCCTGAATGATTATTTTAAGCCTAGTCCATAAATTGAGGTCAGAATTAAACCTGATACTTTGTATCAAGAACGTAAAGACCTTCACCATTATGTCAAACCCACTCTAAAGGGTGCGGTATTTATTATTCATACATTAATGAAATAAAACAACAAATATGTGCTTTCACTTTAGCTTCATCAGGTTATATGAAAAAGTCTGTCAAGCAAAGATTTAAATATGCCATAATAGTATGACTATTCCATTATTCAAAGGCTTGAAATATGAAAGCTTAAAATTCAAGTCAAGAAACACATAGATAAATCATACGCAAACATGTCTAGAGCTCCAATGCTCTGGTCTTTAAAATGATTTTAACAGAGTAAATGTTGATGAGTCCCAGTTTGTGTGTGGCAGCTTGCACCATTATCCAGCTATATGTTACTGCTTCTGTATAATTCATCAGATCCCCTTTCATTTCTCTGTAACTGCCTTTAAGTACTAAAAATGTAAAAAGTATGTGTTTTATCAGTTGAAATAACATGTCCAACTAGTGCATTAGTAGAACATTATTAATTTATAGCATTATTATGTTCTTGTATGTAGTCTCTAAACTGGTGATTTGTCTTGCCAATGTAGAAAAATAAACAAAACAAACTTCAAAATACAGCTTTGTTATAGTAAGGCACACATAGCAGAGTAGCTGTCCTTCCTTATTGCATTTGCACTGTTCTTCACTCTTGGGATATCCGGCTGAGTAGAGCTGAACATCCAGCCATCACACCAAAGCCTTTACACCTTGCAGATGTATGCCAGATGAATGTCCTATATCCTACGTGCAAGTCATATGGTACATATGTTATGTACGAGCACCTAATTGCCATATCTTCTTTGCCAACAGTCTGAACACTACCTTTGAATTTTATCTGCAAGCCATTCATAGAGTTGATTAAAGATAAGTGTCCTGTCAGGCTTTCTTCCTTCCTTTCTTTTATCTTTTTTTACTTTTCCAGGAAGGGAAAATGTGAGTGTGGGAAGCAAATTCCCCATAAAGATGGAAACAAACAGTGCTTTGCTTTTGGGTGTTAAACACAACCATAGACAGTGTGGGATTTGCCAGGCTTTTGTCTGTAAGACACTCCACAGTCATCTGTCATCCCTTTCTATTTATTTGGAGAATTAGTGATTAAAACTTTTGGCTTAAAGTACCATGGCCAAATCTGACATTCAGCCACCACTTAAGAAGAAATCCAAAAAGGGGTGTACTGATCCTGCTGCTGTCCAATCTCCTCTGGATGTTTTCATCAAGTTTGATGAAGAACCCGACAACCATCCAGTGCCAAGGTCAGCTGCCTCTGTTGCGACCCAGTTGGAGGCTGATTCTGAGTTGTCTACCTGCTAATCCTCTGAGGCATTGCCTATGTCTGATGCAGATGTGGAGAGGGAACCACAGCTGATTATTTCACAGGGACCTACGGGGATTCTCCAAATACTTCTTGGGAAAGAGGTGCTTGGTACCCTCACTGGATCTAGGCAGGGGACTAAACCTCCTAGATTTGTTAAGGCTGATGTTCTTTAAAAAGAAGTAGAAATCTAAGCATGTGGTTCCTGTGACTGAAGATCCTCAGAAAGAATGCAGGATTTTACTTAGGGGGTTTCAATATTCATATGGCTCTTAAGCCTCCTCAAAGATTATTGTTCCTGTTTCTGTTCTCCTGGTATATCATTCTTTCCAAATGCCCTAGGGACCCTGATTTATCTGATGAATAGTTAGACTCTGGCCAGGACTAATTGGCTTACTCTTCTCAGATTCACTATCCACCTGACTCCCGTATGGAAGAATTGTCCTTTGGTGATGGGCTGGTTCGTATAATGGAACACATTAAGTGGGACTGTTTCCAAGTTTCAGATGTTCAGTAGATTCTCCTTGCCCTTCTGCAATCTCTCCAGAGATGGGTGCCTTTTTGGATACTTTCGCTGCAGCTTCTCAGGCCCCTGATTCTGAACCTCCTGACACTAAAAAACTGGACAAGTTCTGCAAAGTTTCTGAAGCTCAAAAGTTTCTGTATAAAAGCTCTTCTGATCCTGCTGTTATTTCTGGAGCCACTGATAAACCATCCAAATCGCTGTCCTATTCTATGCTTTTACTTTCTGATAAGGAAACACATGCCATGGACAGGCATGATAAGAAAGTATAAAATTCTGTTATCTTAACTTTCAGGGCTATTAATTACCTGGTCCATATCACTAGCTATGTCCTGTCTCTTCTCTCTACACTTGGGGGAATTCTGGCTGATGTGCTTGATTTGGATTGTAAGACTTCTGCCATTTCCCTTTTCAGGTGGCTTGTTATTATATTAAATGCCTTTATGATGCTGCTGATGCCTACCTTAGGGCAGTTATCTGAATCTGTAACGAGGTGTTATTCTTAGTTGCACCTCCAGGCTCTGCCTGAAAACATCAATGCCAGATTATTAGACTCAGTGTTTGACAACCAGAATCTTTTCGGCATTGCTGCTGCTGCTGAATTGTTTAAGACCCTTCAGGGTAAGTCTAAGGTTATGCTGGATTTTAAACACGTCTTTATCTCTCCTGGTCCTAAGTTTAAGAGAAATTATCCATCTAAGTCTTAATTTGTTCATAGGCAGCCTAAACTGTCTTTTAGGGGCAAGAAAGCTTTTAGGAGAGCCTTTCCAAACAAAATTTTCATGGTTCTAAGGGTCTGAATCCTGCTTTCTATGACAAATCTGATTCTATTTGACATTCAGTCACTCCCACCTTCAGCCAGATTCTTCTGTCCCTTAGGTTGACTCTTTCATTTCCTATATGGCAACAGATAACCACAAATATGTGGATGCTTTCCGTTACCCAGTATGGTTACTTTCTGGACTGGCAGTTTCTTCCTCCATTCTCAGGTCTTCCTCGGACTCCTACTTGTCAACTGTCACATCTTCCTTTACTTCTTCAGGATCTGGTGGTGGCACTGAGAACCATCCAATCTGTCCCTTTGTTTAAGCAGGGAACAGTGGTTTATTCAAGGATGTTTCTGCTCCCCAGAAGGAGGGGTCAAAGAGGCCCCTTCTAGACCTGTCCTTTTTCAACACCTTTCTCAAGGTTCCCTCTTTCAGGATGTTATCGCTTCAGACACTTTACTCTCTATTGCTTCCTCAAGCTTTTCAGTACCCCTGGATTTGAAGGATGCTTACCTCCACTTTCCTTTTCACCATCACTTCAGGAAATTTATTTTTTATGTTTCACAGTTTCTTCCTCCCATTATCATTTCTCTGTTTTGCCTTTTGGTCTTTCTACAGCTCCTAAAAACCCCCTATTCTAACAACTGGCCATGTTCCTGTTACTCCCCAGGGTAAGACATAAACAATGTATAAAAGGATAAAAATGAGAGTACTGGTAAGTTATTCCAGCTCTCTGAAAAAACTGCTATTTAGATCATACCTTAAAATATGTCATCACTGTAGAAATTTATAGTATAGGCCAAGGACCTATTTAACCAATTTATCTGTGGTCAGTAGCAATTACCAATGCATGCTTTCATCCTAAAATTATAATGTTTGATTATTGCCTCTATTGCACTAAACTTTTTATTGTTACCTCCATTATTTTTTGAATTTGTTTACTTTATTGTTTGCGTAATTTGTATTATGTGTTTAATTTTACTTATGTAATATAACTTGTGGACCTTTTTTCCCCTGGGCCTCTGCTGAAAAGGGACCTGTGTCCAGTTGGACTTTCCCGGTTAACAAATGTAAAATAAAATAAAATAAATAAAGTTCCAAGGGTCTTTACCAAATATCTTGTCCCTGTGGTAGCCTTCCAAGTCTTCAGGGAATTCAAATATTCCCTTACTTGAATGACCCTTTGATTCAAGCCCCCTCTCAGCAGCTTCTGCTTCAGGATCTGCACTTCATTATGCTACTTCTATGCAGTGTGGGGTTCACCCTCAATCTCAAAAAGTCAGTGTTGATTCCCTCTCAAGACAAAGTGTTCCTGGGTTTCAGTATTCTGACCATTCCAATGTTGGCTTGCATCCTGCTTCTTAAGGTCCTCTCTTTGACTGCTTATTTCCAGTCCCTCCGACCCAGTCCAGTCCTTCCTGCAAGAGAATTTCTCTGAGGTCTGGGGTACATGGCATGCACCATTCCCATGGTTCCCTTTCCCAAACTCTGCATGGGAAATTTCAGTGGTATCTCAAGACTGTTGGCTCCAGTACTGCCACCCTCTGTAGTTTCTGGTCCCTTTCTTACTGTGTGTCAAGCTCCAGTTCCACTGGTGGATTCACCAGATTTCTCTGTATCCAGGTCTGCTTTTTCAGTAGATGCACATGGATGCTTCCAGTCAAAGTAAGGAAACCTCCTCCAACAACCTCAAAGTTCAGGGTCTATTGTGCCATCGATAACTGGCTGACCTTATCAACATCAAGGAGATGAGGGTTCGTCTTCTAGGTCTCCAGACCTTTCACTTCCTTTGAGTTCTGGGTACTTCAAAGGTATTTACAGATAATACCACAAGTTCTGTGGTACATCAACAAACAAGGGGGCACAAAATCTTACCTTCTTTGCAGGCTGCCTTTTCGGGCTTAGGATTTGGCAGTCCACCATCACTTGCTTCTTCAGGTGGTTTACATTCCTTCAGAGCACAATTCTAAGGCTGACTCTGAGCAGGTCCAGGACAAATGCGCCCAAATGGATCATACCTCTCAACTGTACAGATTCTTGTGAATGTCCCGATTTTTGCCTCATATTTTTGGTCTGTTTTTCATGAAATTGTGGTTTTCTGGCAAATTAGTGGTGAATCATTAAAGACTGAAGTTAGAAAATAAAGACAAGCAGTTGAGTTTCAAACTTTATACCCTTCAGAAATTTAATGGTTATGCAAAACCTGTTATTCTATCAACTTTCTAGGCTTGTAAGAACAATATTTAAGAATTGTCCATACTTTTGGGCCTTTGTCCCACTTTTATTTATGGCTTTGTCCAGATTTCTTGCTGTAAGAGGTTGAGAGGTATGGAATGGATGCTTCACAGGGAGGTGTTACTAGACATTGAACAATGTTGGAGTACTCCAAAAGTAGATCTTTTTGGCTCCTCTCTAAACAGAGAACTTCCCTAATTCTGTTCAAGAATGTGAAGTCCTCTAGGTGGAAAGTGGATGTCATGTCTTTTTCTTGGAACAGGATATCCTGTATGCCCATCCCCTTCTTCCTCTACTACTAAAGGTCCTGCACAAGATCATTTGAGAAAGGTTCAAAATCTTGGTGTCTCTCCTTTGGTCCAGACAGCACTAGTTCACCTTCTATTTCATCTGGCCAGGGACAATCATTATAAGCCGCATCACAGTATGGCTCTTCTCATACAATCTATGTTATCTCTCATTCACCCTCACTTGCCCACCCTTCACTTTACACTTTGGGTGACAGGGTTTCGATAGCTTTTAGGTCTAAACACTGGTATTAAAAATATAGTCAACCTCTTCTCATACACTGATCAATCTTTATACATTGTAAACTGTATTTTGCAAAGGTACTGAGTTCACATAAAGGTACTAGAACTAGAAATAAATCCATATTGTGAGTTAAGTAGTGATAGAATAGTCACTTCAGAAAGCTTCTGTACTGATACTGGTGACAGAGTTCTGCACAACAACTGGGAATGCATAGCACTTTCAAACTCATCTACATAACTGAGATATACAGTGCTGTTTGAAATGCACCACAGCTGAGCTGATCCCTGTAAATGAACATTTGTGAGCTGCTATACAACACTGCTGTTGTTAGCTCAGTCGTGGACCCATCTGCCCCATTAGACATGCAGATTAAACAGCCGAGTGCTTTTGTATTATTGTTGCAATGTTGGAAGCATCAGTAGTGGCTCACTGTAATGCCAGCGCATACTGCAATATTTTCTCTTTATCTCACAGCAGTAATACAAGACTGTTTTTACAGACCATAATAGCAATTGGCATTGGCCCTTACTGACTTTTACAGTTTTAGAAAAAATCATTGACTTTGCTAGAAAACCATGGAATATATGAAAAATATTCAAAATACCAGACAAGGCCTAACTTGAAGTGACCTGCATAGAAATGTACTGCTCATAGAAAATATATTTAACTGCTGAAAACTGGGCACTTTCAGCAATATGTAATCATATCACAAAAGTATTCATATTTTTTAAGATGAGTACAGCATTCAATGATAGAGAAGGGGCAATTTGACAACCAGATGAAATACAACTTCAGTTTGCCTTCCCATGAAAAACGTTTAAGGGAAAGTTTCTTCTAAATTATAACAGAGAACTTTGTATATCTTCTTTTCTAAAAATTTGCAATGCAGCTTCTTTTTGAAACAAATTGATACTTGCAAAAGGCTATACATCATAAAAAAAAGACTATTCCAAGTTTATTCTTGGCTGTTTTATATTCCATAGTTTTTACTGATGTTAACATAAACCTACATGTTTTGTACGTACTTCTTTAAAAAATGTAGAAGTTGTAAATATGATGGGCCAGATTCAGGAAGCCTCCTTGTAAGAGTTATAACTCTTACACGGAGGCTGCAGTTAAACGGTGTGATGTCAGCATGTCATGCATATGCATGAGGTGCATGAGGCATGCTGAATCACACTGTAACTCTTACACGGTCCATGTAAGACAGAAGGGGGCGTGTCCGTTGGCTAAGCTCTGCAAGTGGACACGCCCCCGGAAGTCTATAATGGCTGAAAGTAAACAGCCACGAGAAAGGCCATGGAAATGTGAATAAACACACTACACAACACATGCCCCCACAGACCAGCAATGTAAAGAGTGAACAGATGTTATAAAATGAAAATAAAAACTGTTTTATTTTTTTTAAACCCCGTAAATGTTTGCTACTGTGTGCGCTCGTGTGCGCGGGTGTACTACTAGCGCAGCTGCAGTTAGCAATCAGTTGAAAAGGATATAAGAACTAAATATGCAAAGTAAGCCAAGAAGTAATAGCATAGCAGTAGAGCTCTCGGCTTGAGAGCAGGCAAGCAAGGTTCGAGCCCACACAACAACCTTTTTTTTTTGTAAATAAGCACTAAAAAGGCCCCTGACAGTATTGTACAAATGTAAAAGTATTTCCTTTTGTAAAATGTAATGAAATGAAGCATATATTTCTAAGTAATACAATAATAAAATTCTTTAGAAATGTACTGATAGCTAAACTGCAGTGAGACAGAGTGCCCGTAGCTAAGTAGTGTTTCACAAACTGCAAACTGCTTGCTCAGAGCTAAGGACTGGTTTAACAGGCTCAAACTGTGTGAAACTAGCTGTGCTATGCTTAACATGTGTGTTACTAGCCAATTAAGGTGTAATCCAGCGCACACCGTTTGCGCGACGCGCCCACAAGCTAACCGGCGGTAAGATCGTGAGCTCTCGCAAAGCGCAGACCTGGTTTTAAAGTGTTTAAAAGTGCTTTTGACATGATTGATTGACAGGTCCTGAAGTCATTTCCAGACAGTCATAAAATTTAAAAGTCAGTGGTCAGATTCAAACCCAGGATACCATGCACTACAGTCAAGGTACTAAACCATGACAGCAGTACTTAGAAATGCAGAAATAGCATATAAATAGGATATAAGCCAAAATGGAGCATGATAAAGCAGTTACTGTGAAGTAGATACAATTCCAAACCGGCCAATCATAGAAATGTGCGGGAAAATCGGCATATATAAGCCCCATAGGCGGGAATACACAGCATAAATGATTGTAGAATAGACCTGCAGGCAGAATGAGTGGAGTAGGGGAGGGACGTTGCTTTCGAGCACAGCGGTGGGGCGTTGAGGAGTCCAGATACATGGTCTGGCCCTAGTTCACCATCATGAGGCCCAACTCATGCAGGGCCAGGTCTCATGGGGAGCGTACAGGGCAGAGGCATGGGACCAGTTGGCTCATGATCTGACCAGTGCTACTGGCATTCCACGCACTGGTGAGCAGGTCCGTCACCACCATGCGGACCTGAAGCGACGTAAGCAAGACCAGTTGACCCAATGGATCCAGGAGGCCTGGGATATGCCCAATGCCCCACTACTGAGTAAGTTACATTTTACTTATGTATGTAAGGAATTCAACTAGCTGATACCAAGGAGATGTGTATTCCAATATTACTTGTTTTGTATTACAGCTGCAGGTGTCCGCTCTGCGAATTGAATGGCACATGAGCGGAGGCTGGTGCGGCTGCGCCACCATGCAGGTTAGTAACCCCACCTAGTACTTGTAAATAAATATTATAGTGTAGCACATAGCAGAACATTGCAGTGTATTGATTAAAAGTAATAGAATGTGCAAGCAGCAAGTAAAAGTCTGCAGGTATGGCTGCAACAAGTTCATCAGTATGCAAGTGAAACTGGGAATATAAGTGATAGAAATAAATAGTGCTGTAATACAGATGTCCCACCATCAATTAAATGTAGTATAACCTGCAGTAGTCTCAAGAGTACAGCTTCAGAAGCTGAGGTAATCACAGGTGAGATATATCCCCTGTTGAAATGCTGAATCATGACAGAAGTGAGGCTGCTGGAAAGTGTTGGAATCCCCACAGGTCTAATATGTGAACAAAGCCTAGAAGTACCAACCTGAACTGTGAAATTGCAGGATGTGTGAGAGTGACAGAAAGGGTCATGTATCAATGAATAATGTAGTAATAGCACCTGAATATATAAACTTCAGTGTAGTTCTACAGAAATAAATGCATGTGGGAATTAAAACTTAACATCCCAAACTGATTTCAGTGTGTCTGACTCTTGAATGTTCAGGCCAAACTCTGTATATGGTGATCACAGTCAGCAATTTGCAGATAGAATGAATGATTGTCTGACATACTAAACATCCATAGCTGTCCCCTGCCCTGTCGTCAAAGTGTAGCAGGATGATGTATCTGATCAAATTCAAAATAACCAGGATAGTGATGTATCTGTAACAGGTCTAGCATGACAGTCAAGTAAGAATCAGCGGGAAAGTATCACCCACAAGTTAATTGTGTTTCTATTACAAATGTATATGAATGTATAATTTATGAATGTGTCATCATTTTCTTTCTCCACCCCACCCTATAATCGCAAATAAAAAAAAACACTAAATATTGGTATGTGAACATTTCATTAACCATGGACATTTGTCCTGTTTCAAAAATATATGCATGTCTGTTGTTGCATGTGCCCTGGTCATACCTGCAAACCGGCAAACCTGATGGCCTGTTGCCATTAATCAACCCTGCATGTTGTTCAATTGTGTATTTCTGTTCAAATAATGCATGAGATATTGATATGCCCGTTGTTCAATGGTGTTAATATCTGGGTGTTTGTTTAATGGGAATACCAATGCATGCTGTTACAACTAATTTGAATGGAATAATATGCCACTAACCCAAACTAACATAACATACACACAAACCTAGAACGCTTGGGAAGGCAGGTCCCAGCGGACCCACCTCTCCCACCTCAGCTGGCGAGTGCACCTGGCACTAGTGCCCAGGCTGGACCCTCCTCCGGTGGCCCTGTGCCACCTTCGGGTGGAAGCGCTGCAGGGGATGGGGCCCATCCCCCCTCTGCAAGCGTGGCCGGAGGAGCACGTCCCCTCACCCTCCAAGGTGTCCAGTCTGTGGTGCGAAGGGAGATCCAAGACTCTGTCCTTGGGCCCCTACGCCAGCCTGGGTGGCACAGCTTACGGGCTTGCCTGTTGTCCCACCCGCACAGCCCCCAGCACAGCCCCGTCCTGGGCTATGAAGGAACAGTGGCAATTGCCTATGGGTGGGGATATCAGTTCCACTGTTGCCATCTGTGGGCTCATGTGCCATGGATATCCCAACCTCCGTCCCCTTCAAATGTGTAACCCCCCCACATGTGTTATACACCACCCCTGTATGCGTCTTGTCTGTCTTGTCTGTTAACCTACCCAACCTACCTCCCCAGCTATACCGACTACCTCACCTGACATACCACTCTCACCTGATAAAAAAAAAAAAAGGGCACTCTGTACCCACAAAAAAATTACGCCCCATACATAGCTGTCCATGTTGCACACATGTCCACTGGACATCGAAACTGTTAATTACAATTGGCTGTACAACAGGTATTAATGTTGTCCTGACACCTCTCTCAGGGGTGGAAGGTTCCAAATGTCACACCAAATTGCATACAAATGCACAGCTGTTGCTGAGAAAGACATGGGCAGCTATGGGTCTCACCTACATCCTTCTTGCAAATACCAAGCTTGTTTCCCTACTGTCTTACCCTCTTTGTGACCCCTTTTTCACCACTTTCCTGTCACCCCTTTTTCTTTTCTTTCAAAGAAAATAGCGCGGATGTGCGCTTGTGTGCACGGAGCTCACCGCCAGTGCACATGCGTGAGCTCCGCGCAAACCAGCGCCGACCTGGTTTTAAGTGCTTAAAAGTGCCTTTAGCACTTTTGATTGCCAGGTCATGTACTCATTTCAAAAGAAAAATAAATTCCCACTGTCAGTCTCGAACCCAGGACCATGGTAACACTAGTCTATATGACCTACCACTAAGCCATGACTCTCATGCAAGAGCATAGTGCTAAAATAAATATAACATGTAATAGTAGGAATCAATAGAAAGGTAATATAGGATGTGTACTACTCAAAGCATGTCAGGTAGATTTTAATGCCTGAATTACTGGATTCCCACACTAGTTTAGTGTTCATGGAAACAGCCCTGCTAATTGTTAGCTTGTACATAATAATGTGAGGTAATGTTCATATATGAAAGTATTATATGTACATATATATATATATATATATATATATATATATATATATATATATATATATAAATATATTAATACATGTGAAATTTAGTGGTAGGTGTCAGTATTCACACACACTCACAAAAGGAAACAGTGAAAATAAATGCAGCAACCACAATCTACAACACAGCCTGACTCCTGTGAGACTTAATAACCCTTTTAACTGCGTAAAGGTGCCTTCAGTACTTTGATTGCCAGGTCCTAAACTCAGTTTGAAAGAAAAAAAATCCTACTGTCAGTTCCAAGCCCCTTGGTAACACTAGTCTGTATGACCTACCACTAAGCCATAACTCTCATACAAGAACATAGTGCTGAAATAAATATTACATGTAATAGTAGGAATCAATATAAAGGTAATATAGGATGTGTACTACCCAAAGCATGTCAGGTAGATTTGTAATGCCTGAACGACTGTATTCCCATACTAGTTTAGTGTTAACAGTAACAGCCCTGCTAATTGTTAGCTTGTACATAATAATGTAAGGTAATGTACATATATGAAAGTATGTATATGTACACATACATATACATATATGTGTATATATATATATATATATATATATATATATATATATATATATATATATATATATATATATTTATATATATTATATATATATTAATACATATAAAATATAGTGGTAGGTGTCAGTATCCATACACACTCACTACGGGAAACAGTGAAGATAAATGCAGCAACCAGAATCTGCAACACAGCCTGACTCCTGTGAGACCTACTAACCCCTTTAACTGCTTAAAGGTGCCCCCAGCACTCTGACAGATAGGCCCTATACTCAATTTGAAAGCAAAATATAAGCATACTGGTAGGCCCTACCACAAGACCATTGTAACACTAGACTGTATGACCTACCAGTAAGCCATGACTCTCATACAGGAATATAGTGCTAAATAAGTGGAACATGTAATAGTAGGAATAAAGATAAAGGCACTATAGTATGTGTACTACCCAAAGCATGTCAGGCAGACTTTTACTGTCCCAATTACTGGATTCCCATACTAGTGTAGTGTTAACAGAAACAGCCCTGCAAATTGTTAGCTTGTACCCAATATTGTCAGCTAATGTACATATATGAAAGTATGTATATGTACACATATGTATATATAGCAATACATATGAAATATAGTCGTAGGCGTCAGTATGCATACACACTCACTACAGGGAACAGGTGAGAGAAATGCAGCAACCTGAATTCACAACACAGCATGAAGCATGAGAGATGTACTAACCTTTACACTCACAGAACATTGTCAACAGCATAACAGCATGGTCCACGCCCTTACAATCTGAAAGGGCAACGCCTATCTCACATACCCTTTTATAGCACTGTCCTGAAATCACAGTGAGACATGCAATCAGTACACAACTGGCTGTATGCAATTAGCCAATGCTGCCTTACAATTGGTGCAGAGGCCATCACATGGACCTATGCAGATACCTACAAAAGCATCCAGTACCCACACTCCACACATGCAATACAGTCATTGCACAAACTACTGAGAAAGAGAGAGAGAGAGAGAGACAGAGAGAGAAATAAAAAAAATATACAGACACCCAGCAGCAAAACCAGCAGCAGCAGCAGCAAGCAGCAAGCAGCAAGCAGCAAGCAGCACCACTGACACAGCAACAGCTGCCACAAACACAGGTAATGCAAAGTAGCAGGTTAATACTGTGTTTACTGTGACACCTCCAAATGTATCATAGTTCACTATCTATAGGTATGTCCATGAGATAGGTTGTGTGTACATAGTCCTGAAATATATACATATGTAATATTGCTGTACATGTTGCCCATACTTAAAACTGCCATAGCTTAGAATACAAGGCCAGTTGTGCATATGATGCAGTAGTTACCAGGGTCAGTAGAGGTTACTCCTCATTGGTGTGGGACCACTGTGTATGTATGGCACTGTTCAGGTACATATCCTGTAGTATGGCCAGGGATTAATATCAGTCTGTCATGTGGTGCTATGTCCTCCAGGGGTGAACGTAGCACACATCCAGGGATACCATTTCGTAACAGTGATGCTATGTGTTCTGCAATGTTGAGGGTGGCCCTCACCTGGACATGTGAGAGGATAGGGAGGTTACAGTCATCTGTGATAACTAATTCCACATGTGTAGGAGAATGGGCGTACCTGCACCTAAACTGTCTGCAACAATGTTGCCAATATCTGTGCATTTGGTGAATGTGAAGCATCTTAACACTGATGACCACAGATGCCTTGCCTTCATGTGAATCTGCCCTGTGCTGCAGTAGCCTCCTGCTATTGTTATACAATGTGCCTGTATCTGTAGTCCACTGGACAGGATAAATAAGTGGTGTGCATACGTTCTGGGTTAGATATGTGTGTGCACAGTACATGCACTATGTGGGATGTCTGTGGTAAGCTTTTGCAAAGGGGCCAGCAGTGTGAGTTGTGGCTTCCACTGGCCCAGTGGGCTGCATGGATAGCATCACAGTCCTAACTAGTGAATAACTGTGTAATTACATGCATACATAGCAAGGTAGTGTACTGTGATTGTGGTGTTGTTGGGATATGTATATCCAGGCTGAGTAATGTGTGTCCACATCACAGGGTTGGATGGCAACACACATCCAGTATGTAGGGATGAACACCCAGAGTGTTTCAGACGTGTCGCCTGTGCAGAAATAGCTGGCCATTACCTGTGCATCCCCCACAACACACACACATGCAACATATGGCAGAAGTACTATAGCAGTACACATAGGTTCATAGGTTCATAGTAGGCTATTTGCCCTAGGGCATTGATAAGCCTAGTAGAATGTGTTTGTCTTTCACCACCCAATTACAATTTATGCTGCTATGCCCTTGTCCGACGTTAGTATACTGTGCCTCTGTCTAACAGTGACATAGAAGTGATACCCGGGGTACAACTATGATCTCCATCCACTCATCCAGATTCCTATGGAAGAGAGTCAATGAGGGACTCTGCCTAACCTGTAGTGTGAGTTCATTACAGATTGAAGGGAGCCTCTGGGTTAGGAATATGCCCCTCCAGCATGTCCTATTTATGTCAGTGCTGAGGTTCAGGTCTCCTGAGCATGTGGCTGTATGGGACTCTGATTTCCTGAGGTGCAGCATGTTCATTACTTCTGGGTTGGACATGGCTGTATATGGCAGGCACAGATTGCCTCTGAACAGGCAGTATGCCACTGAGTCCAGCTGGATTTCCTTTAACTGGGCAGCATATGGCATCTGTTTGAGCCCTTTGATCCTCTTGATGAGGTACTGTTGGCCTTTACCAGTTGCTGTAGGTGTCTGGTTAGGTACATCCCAAAGGGTGCATTGTACGCAATTATAGGCCTGATGATGGATGAGTAAAGAGGCACAATGACCTCCCCTGCCATACATGTGAATCCCTCATGATTAGCTGGGCTCTATAACATGTCTTTCAATCCACGTTGGCCATGTGGTTGACAAATGACAGATTTCTATCATGTTTGTTCCCCAAGTCCCCAATTACGTCTTCTGTACTCAATGGCCTAACACCTATGTGGTACTTTGCCACGAATGTGGAGGTGTGGGAATCTGCACTGAATATTGATACTCCCCCTCCTTTGTTGTCTGGTCCAAGTGTTGGGGCCGACAAGAATGGTAACAGGTATAACTTGGTAGTGCTGGTGTGCTCCTGGGAAACCTGAAACAGGTTTATGTTACTGCACAGATATCGATGTCCATAATGCTAAGTAGGGTTTTGAGTGCGTGTATCCTGAGGTCTAGACTTCTGGTGTTGAGTAGCATCACTCTTACTTCCTCATCCTTTGTGATACGAATGGATGTGGGTTTGCCTTATGAGCCTTGCCTAATAAAGGCACTATGGGTGTAGCAAGAGACTCTGCCAAAATCCAATAGGCCAGGGGTGACAGGTGCAAGCTGTCCCTAGCAAAACATTGTGGCCTGTACAGCATACCACCCCAAGATTACAGGCATTGGCTCACCTGTGAATGACACCAGTACGTCAGTCAGTTGTTGGAAGAGATCATTGTGCCTTGATATTGTGGCATCATTCTTGGTGAGGGTAAGATGCTACTCAAGGTCAGGGTCATACTGTCTTGGGCTACATGCTCAGAGAGCTCCTTACTGTCTCATGTCATGTAGTCCGGGGAGGTATGTGTCAGGTCATTCACACCAGCATGGACATTGAGTGAGTCATACCTGTACTTGCCTTGGAGTTACCTGAGTGTTTGTGTTATGTGGCGGGTCGTAGTGCCCGACAGGCTGCACACTGTGACCCTCACCTCGTTAAGCCTGGTGAATGTGATGTCAGTGTGCCTGATGATAGAGGCACCTAGTACAGGTGTATGAGGTGTGTTGTTTACTGTTAAGAGCTGTGAGTGTTCAGCACATTGGCTTTGTTAGATATGTGTTGCACGTGCTTGTTTCTGTGGTAGTGGTTGCTTGGGTGTCTGCTTTGGAGGTCTCTGCTGCATAGGCAGACCTGTAGTCTGAGCCTAAGAGTATGTTCATGTGTGATCATGTGTTAGTTTTGCTGTCGTGGTAGGTCTATGTGAGACTGGAAGTGTACTGAGTGTGGTTTCCTTCTCCACCTGACTGGTTATGACAGTATTGAGTAGAGAGAGCCTAGCCTCCAGTTTGGTATATGGTTGCATCACTCACATGTGTTTGAATTTGTTGTTAGGAGGAGGGGGTTGTCTGTGTACATGCAGCTGTTATAACATTGCCTCTGGATTACCACACTCACCAGCTGGACTGGGGAGGAGACTGACAACTGACCTTTGGACATGCTAGAATACTACTGTGAATTCCGTAATAATTGAAAACAAGGTCCAGTGGGGAGTGAGGGTGCACTGATATTACCTACTACTGCTGACTGATATAATGGCTTCAGTGAGCAAGTGCCAGGTAACTTAAGTGCAATGTGTTACAAGTAAGTAAATGCAACAATGACAAGCAGTCACTTGATGTCATGTGTAACATGGAAATACGTACAGTAAGCAATGCAGATATCAGTAGTGAGTCACAGAAGTGGTGAGAAGCTGTGTATTATGTGGAAGTAGCGTACCAGTGAAATAACAAGCTAACAAATAACAAGCATATAAACAAAGCTAGATTCAGGAGGCTTGGATGTAGTGTTTGCTACAGCAAACAAGGTGTACCAATGTCAGTAAGATACAGCTCAAATATGCAGGCACTATAAACCTGAAACCAGAAGTTCCCAGCTATGAATGGCAGAGTACAGCCTATTGTCACACAAGAGTGCAGACCACAAACCTTGTTAATGTTAAATAACTGGCCTGAAGGCCAACTGCCTATACCAGAACTAATACACTTGGACACTGGGCTCTCAATCAGCAGTTCCCAACTTCAAAGGATGAAAGATATGTGTCCTGCCACCACAGTGCTTGCCACAAACCTCCCTAATGTAAAACAACTGGTCTGAAGGCCAAGTGCTTAGTCCAAATGACTTAGAATGATAGCTACACTTTAATCAAGTTACAACCAAGCAGTAATAAGTACAATTTAATACTCCCTGTGTAGAATGTGTACCATGTATTGCTGAGATACTATGCTGATAACCTGTTTGTGTACCTTTCCAGGGGAACATGGCTCAGAAAAGGAACCCCGCATATTCTGCTGCAGAGGATGAAGTGATCCACCAGAGCCTGGTGCGTGACTATGCCATCCTGTTCTCACGCACCACCCAGAATCAGCAGGAGAGGTCTGCTCTGTGGCAAAATCTTGTTAGCAGGATAAATGATGTTGGCATGCATGATAGGACATATGAGCAGGTGAGACATCACTGCAGTGATTTGATTAGAAATGTCCGCCAGCGTGCTGCAGATATCCGCAGGCAACAAGTTGCCACAGGTGGGGGGGGGGTGGCCACACATCCCCTCCTCACCAGACAGGAGGGGCTACTGCTAAGTGTTGTGGATCCAGCCCCAGAACAACAACAGCATCAGTCATGCATCATGATGGAGGCTGGATCCACACAGCAGCAAGACACCGAGCGTGCAGGTAAGATGCCATATTTATTTATTGTTATTAGTTTTACATTTGTTGACCGAGATAGTCTAGCTGGATATATGTCCATTTTCAGTAGAGGCCTGGGGAGAAAAGCTCCACACATAACATAATAAAGGCAGACAGACAAGTTGTTAATACAGACATCCAAAATAATAGAAATATAAACCAGCTCGTTAATTAAATCAACATACATTTAAGGAACTCAAACAGTTTAAAGTCATACACAATGTACTGTCAGTTTCAAAGCAATTCTACCTAAAACATAACGGTTATGCAATAAGGCAAAAGCCATATAGATAATAGTTAAAGCTCAGAAGGGTAGAGAAGTAGAAGGAGTATGAAAGATAAAATAATAGGGAAGAGGCAGGAGTCAAGAAGGGAAGTGAGGAAAAGAAGGAAGACAGTCAAGAGGAGGTGGGAGGGATGGGAGAAGTAGGTCAGATCATAGAAGGACATCAGGGGAAAAGAAACAGGGTAGAAGCTAGTTTTTATGCACAATGAGGGGTTAAAGGTAAAGAGAGGGTGTGGCGAGGGACGTTAGCCTGGAGTACTACAAGAACAAAGCCAGTGGTTTTGGAAGTACAGTTTGAGTTGTTGTTTGAAGAGAGGTAAGGTTGAGATTAGAGTTAACTCCTTGTATGTACATATGACTGTTATGTACACTGTTACTTCATGCATGCATAAGGTGTGCATGTGGTATGTATCTGTCATCATGATATGTAATTGTACATGTGTGATACAGACATTATGAGCAGCTGATGTGTATAAGGGAACTAGTGCACTACTGTACTGTATCATGTGCAAAACAAATGGCACACTTGTGCCCACTGACATTACTCTCTTCATATTTCCAGGTACCTCCCATCTAGCAACGAGGCAGGCCAAACATGCTGGTGAGTGTGTTTAACATTACCTGAAAAACAATTTATAATACTAAGTGTAACTCTGTGGTATACATGCTGGTGAGTGTGTTTAATAATACCTTCAATACACAGTTTAACAATAGTAAGAGTAGTTTAACACAGTACTGATGTGTGTGTTTACTGTGGGGTGTGCATGTGTGCGTGTGTGCCTGTGCCCATGTGTGCATGTGTGTTTGTGTCCATGAGTGCATGTGTCCATTTCTGAATGTGTGCATTAGTATTGAAGTGCATCTCTGTCAAATATGTGTTGAGACTGTAATATGTGTTCCCTGTTTTCCTCCCATAGGTTCTGGTGCTGCTCTGGTGACCTGCAGCAGGGAACCTGAATCTTGTGCCCCAGGTACTGATGATGATGAAATGTCTGTAATGGTGCAGGAAGGTGTGTCTGGGTCTGCCATTGGTCAGCCAATTGACAGTACACAGCTGTCAACCCCTTCAATGCGCACAGTCATCCTGCCGTTACATCCTTTGTCACCATTGTCCCTAGGTGATGGACAGTATGCAGTGGGCATAGATCAGGGTAATGTGGTACCTGTGGTACATGCATCCCCACAAAGCAGCCATGAGCAGGGTCCTCCAATGGTACCACGCAGACAGTCACCCATGGGTTCTCGTGGGGGCATCCGTGGCCGTACTGCCACTGGCCGACGTGCCCAAGGAGGTATGTCAACCTCCACTATGTTTCAGACTGTTATGCAGGCACAGGCATGTATAGAAAGGTACACCAGAGAGGGTCTGAGGGAGCTGAGAGCATGTCGCACAGCCATGACAGACGGCATGCGTGATGTTGCGAATGCTATCCGTAACTTCACAGATGTTGTTGACAGACGTTGTGGGGACATACAACAGCTGCTCCACAACCAGATGTCCATGGGCCAGGGCGATGGTGTGCGTTTGCGACGTCGACGTGGCTGTATGCCAGCAACAGCACCAGCTGGCAGTGGCCACGGACGACAACAGGCCCACTCATGCACCTCAAGTGCCAGCACCAGCCCCAGCAATGCTGGGTCTGTGCTGTCATCAGTACGCCCTAGGAGACCACGTGCACGTGGCTCTGGACAGTCCCAACAGGGAACTGTGTCCAGTCAACACCCCCCCGCTTCCGATGACAGTACCCAGTCTGGGTTAGTACCGGATATGGCCCGTAGCACCCCTGCCAGGCACAGGTACCATGTCCGTGCCCACAGACACTGATCTGGATGACCTGGCAGGTGCAGTCTGTGGCTGTCCACAAAACCCTGTACATGGCAGCCATTATGTGGGACTGTGTGCATGCTTACACACATGCAGAAGTCTAACACCTAGGGCAAACACATACACACACACACTGCACCAACACCGGTCCACCCTGTACTGCTGCCCCTCACAAACACACATACACACACATGTCAATTGGTGTTACCAGTGGCTGGCTTGGGCATACCTAACCCACACCCTGTGCAAATGATGACACTCTGCCACCTCCTGCATACTACAACATTGGTGCAGGAAAAGGTAAACATGTTGCTGATGCACAGGGTGACTACATAGATGTATATAAGTAGTAACATGTTGGTAACTGTTCACTGTTCCACTATGATTGTGTGTATATCCCAGCAGTCCTGCTGCAGTAACTGTATGAATGTCCTCAATTGTTATCTGCACCCGTACTACTTACCAAAGTGTACCAGCTGCACACCATCACATGCTACCATTGACTATGGGAATGCCCATCATGTGCTGTTATGTAGATTCAGCTATATGTATCTGTTCTGTCACACATGCATTTACACACACCCTGCTACCCCCACACATGCACACGCTCACCTGCCATTCCCATTATTTATTACCCTACATGAGTAGCTGTCGATACATGACAGGTACACATTTGAGAAGTGCACTATGTTGATTACTACCAATGTCCTCCTCTCTACCTGTACTCACAGGGTGCAGGCAACCTCATTAGTTTAAAGGTGTAATGTGCATCAGGTACTGTGGTACCCTGATTGCCACATCAAACATGTTTCCCATATGGAATTGCACACACAGACACATCCCACATCCACACACTTGCCACATTCAGGCTTCAAAACACTATCTAGGTATATCCTGGTACATATGCGTGTTACAGTAGCATGTAACACTATACTGAGTACTGGCAGTTGTCTGTTGTCATGTTGTTTGTATAGAGTAAAAGGATTGTTCGTTTATCCTACTTCGTTTTGTGGACATTACTTGAAGAAGTGTTACCTTACATGTGTTATCGGTACCACCACCTTCTCTTTTGTAGTTTTGTTTGTATAGGGTGCTGTCAACATCACTGCTTGTTAAGGGAAATGTGCACCCTGCAGTGCATAGCCCCATTTGGCAAAAGCCACATCCCATCCCCACCATTGTGCACACACACTAACCCCACCCACAGTAAAACACATACTTTCCATTTGCAAGATTCAAACCCTTACCTAACTATGTTATGACAATAGAGGCAGACACATTAGCAGAGTGTGCTATTTGCATTAGTGGGAGAGATCCTTACTAATGCTGTACTTAGAGGGTGCTGACATCATCTGTGTGTAGGAGGAGGGATGTGCACCCTGTAGTGTGTTCTCCCAGTTGGCAAAAGGCACTTTTCCCTCCCAGCATTATGCACACACACAAACCCCACTCATACTAACACACATACATTCCCTTTGCAGGGTTCTAACCCCTACCTAACTATGTTATGACACGGGAAAAAAACGCATTAGCAGAGCGTGCTATACGAATTACTGGAGGACTTTAATTAAGGTAATGTAGTTATAGAGTCCTGACATCATCAGTGTTTCAAAAGGGGAATCTGCATCCTGTAGTGTACTGTCACAGTTGCTAATAGGGGCATTTCCCACACACACATCAATGTGTTCGAGGTTTGCATATGTGGGGGATCCAGTACTCCAGTGTGATTAGTATATGGGTCGATTGCAACAATGAGGGATATACTTCCAGTGGTGAGCATTTTGTACTCATGTTTGTGATGATCAGGTCTAGTATATCTGCCCCTCCTGTGGGAAGGTTGATTACCTGTTCCATAGCTAAAGAGTGTCTGATCTATGGGAACCCCAGAGCTTGGGTATTGTGGCTTGTGTAATGTTCATAGTCTATGTTTGGGTAGCTGACGTCACCCAGTATGATGGTGTTTGCAGAGAAATCTATACTCTCCTGTATGAGCATGAAGGCTGTGTGGGAGTCCTGAGTTTGAGAGGGTGCTGTAAGAGCTCCTCTGTGCCTCTTTCCATGTGGTCCAGGGAGGTATGTCTCAGGTTGTTTGCACCAGCATGGACAATGACTGCCTCATACTTGTACTTGCTGTGGAGTGACCTGTTTGCCTGTGTTATGTGGCACATTCTATCACCCGACAGGTAGCTAAATGTGACCCTCACCTTGCTCAGTCTGGAGGGCGGGACGTCAGTCAACAGCTCATGTCAAGCATGTTCACACCCCTCATAAATGATGTGGAAACCTTCAAAGGCCCCAGGCCTGTTGAAAATATGGACCAGACTCCAGATACCTGTATAAAGGCATTCTATGGACACATTCAGGAATGCATGGATCATGCAACCACATATGAAAGCATGACCCAATCCTCCAAAGGCAGACGTCCTGTGTGCTGGACACCAGCCCTAAACAAACTATGCAATAGAAGGATGAAGCCACTACATGATACAACAAACTCCCAAAATGTGAAGGCATCACTGATGAGTATTAGAAGACAACTACAGGCACTCATATGATTGTCTAAGGCCATCTTTGAGAGAAGATTCCACAAGCCACTGAGGATAATCACAAGGCTTTCTGTAGTTATGTTAGGAACCTGGGTGGTAATACCCAGATATGCTCAGAGGTAATCCAAGATGTCACACTAAATACAAAACACACAGACATTGCCATCATCCTAGTGGACAGGTTCACTGCTACCTTCTCCCCCCACCACACCAAAAGGGCAAATATGTCTCCCAGCAGAGTGCTGCCCCCCCCTGACATCACAGATGCTCAGGTAATAGCTGCCCTCTCCAAAGCAATAAACACTGCATCAATGGGACCAGACAGTGTCCCAGGCTGTGTCCTACATGAGCCACAAGAAGAGCTACACCCAGACATAACACTAATGTTCAATCCCAGCCTTACTACACGATATGTGGCCAAAGAGTGGCGTACAGCAACAGTGGTCCCTCTACATTCAGGTGGTGCCTTAATGGATCCTGGACACTATTTGCCCCATATGTCTGAATAGCTTTATCTGCAAAGCTATGGCAAGGATCATCATGAACCTCACATATATAGATATTGGGGACCTACAGACATGCCACCATACACAGTTTGGCTTTGTTAATGGCAGATCCTGCCTCTCAAACCTGTTTGATTTCTTTGAAACAGTCACCAAGGCCACTATCAAGGGGAAGGAGGTCTACACAGCCTACCTGGACCTTGCATAAGCCTTTGATACAATACCCCATTTGTGCATTCTAGGGAAGCTCACCAGTGTACATATTAACCCCTATGACACTATGGATATTGCACAGTGGCTCAAGAGCAGAACACACATGGTTAGAATTGCTGGAGCCATGTCAGCCTCAAACCAGTTACAAGTGGTGTCCCACAAGGCTCAGCCCTGTGAGCTGTCATGTTCATTATATATTTATCATAGGTACAGGCCAACATGGAAGTACTGTGGCTGAGCAAGTCGCAGATGACTGCAAACCGGACGCCATAATCAACTCTCCAGCTAACACACGCATCCTCCAAAAGGGCCTCTTGCAAACACACGACTTGTGCCACAGCCATGGTCCCAAGGTGAATGACAAAAAGCATATAGTCATCCCCTTTGTCAAACACAAAGTGACCACAAAGTACCACATATGTGTTAATCCATTAAGTGCAGACGAAGGAATTATGGACCTTGGGGTACACAGGTTGATAGCATTCTACCATTTGACAACATGGACAAAGTGGTTAGGAAAACATTTTATATGGGCCACATCATCATGATGGGATTCACATGTAGATCAGGGGAGGACATGGTGCCTCTTTACTCATCCCTCATCATGCCCATAATTGACTATAATGACCCTGTCGGCATGCGCCTTACCAGACACCTGCAGCAACTGGAAAGACCACATACGTACCTCGACAAGAGGATCAAAGGGCTCAAACAGATGCCACATACTGACTGGTTAAAGAAACAGCAGCTGTACTCAGTGGCATACTGCCTCTTCATAGGCAATCTGTGCCTGACATATAAAGCCATGTCAAACCCTCACTTAATGGCCATGCTGCACCTCAGAATATCCAGATCCCATCAGGATACACGCTGGAAAGACTTGAACCTCAGGAGTGATATACATAGGACATGCTGGAGGGGCACATTCATAACTCAGAGGCTCCCTTCATTCTGGAATATTATCCCAATAGAGGTTAGGCAGAGTCACTCAGTGACTATCTTCAAGAATGATATTAATGACTGGATGTGACATTGTAGGGTTACCCTGGGTATCACTGATGTGTCACTGTTAGACAGAGGCACAGTATACTAACCTTGGAAAAGGGCATAGCAAGATAGATTTACAATGCATGGTGAGAGCCACACACATTCTGGCTAGGTGGATAAATGCCCTGGGCAGACATCCCTGTATGAACCTATGGACCTATGTATCTTGTTCACCATTGGCCCTATGTGCTGTTAATCACCAATGCAATCTCAATACTATGGTAGCATGTGCAATGGTCAGTTGTCAGTCACCTCTATGGTACAGTTGTGGAATATGTGAGTCATGTAGTAATGTCACAACTGCCACATGTACACAGTCAACCCTATTCCCTACCCATGGATGTACAACACATGTATGAGATGGAAACACATGGCCAAACTGTGGACTAAGCACTCTGAACCCAGTACTGGCATAACCTGTCAGGTGGCATGAAATACTACAGTGACAGCAATACCAGTCTGATGTGGACCTACACTGACAGCAATACAAGCATGGAAACACACCAGGCCACTCATGGAGCCTAAGTATAGCATCCTGCATGACTGGCAGACACCTCTGCAGCTGGCGCACAGGCATACATTAGGCCTGCACACAGTACGCATAACACATAGCACACAACTCCTGTGTGCCAAACAAGCACAGTCTGTACAGCTATACAACACTACTGCTGCAGTTGTGTTAGGTACTTTTATTGTCCAGTACAGTGAGGACATGCTCACCAGGCTGGACAAGGTGGAGGTCACAGTGATATGCTCATGGGGCACTATGGTCCACCACATAACACAAGCACAAGGTCAGTCAGATGCATGGACACATATGACTCAGTCATTGTCCATGCCACCACAGCTGATGTGGGATTTCCCTCACTGGGATACATGATAGGGAACATGGAAGGGATCACTGAGCAAGTGAAACAGGCTGGTAGAACCCTGACCTTGGTTGGCATCAGACCCTCACCAGGGATTCTGACATATTACTGAATGCTAATGAATTACTGTAGCTACAACACCCTAGCTGAACGGATCTTAGCATGCGGTCACTGCATTGCTATGGAATAACGTCCTACCACTCCCACAACAGGTGAAAACATGCAGCACCTGTTCATCAACAACAGGTAGACTATATGCCCCAGACCAGGTGTGTATCCCTCACTACTAGGCTGATAGCATCTACATCTCACACTGTATATACACATCCCACATGCAGCACCTGCACAGAAGACCACACATCCCACATGCAGCACCTGCACAGAAGACCACAGTCATAATGTTACCCTGTGCAAATACCATGTATTCACATGTGGCAGGCATCACACATGGTAAGTGTTGAAGGTCACAGGTACATATGTGTATTTGGCACACACATACATCATGTGTGCATTGCCATAACTGGTTTAATCAATGTCATGCATTATTGTGAGAGACAACCCGCACACATGGGCATTCTGTGTGGGCAAAACACACGTGGCATGTCTGTAATCAAAGGCCATAAATAATTGTGATATCATTTAGAAAGGGGTATGTGCATCCTGTAGTGTGTTTTCCCAGTTGCCAAAAGGGATATTTCTGTCATACACACTTCCCCCACCTTCACACACACTTGTTGGATTCAAACTCCTACCTAATGATGTTATGACAGTAGAGACAGACGTATTAGCAGAGCGCGCTATTCGCATTACTGGGAGGTTTCCTTTCTCCTGATTTACTTATAGGGTGCTGACATCATCAGAGTTTAGAAAGGGGAATGAGCATCCTGTGGTGTGTTTTCACAGTTGCCAAAAGGCATGTTTTTTTTCATACACACTTACCCCCCTTCACACACACTTGCTGGATTCAAACCCCTACCTACCTATGTTATGACACTACAGACGGACGCATTAGCGGAGCGCGCTACTCGCATTACTGGCAGAGTTCTTTTCCCCTGATATACTTATAGGGTGCTGACATCATCAGAGTTTAAAAAGTGGAATGAGCATCCTGTGGTGTGTTTTCACAGTTGCCAAAAGGGATGTTCCTTTCATACACACACACTTACCCCCCTTCCCACACATATGCCATTTGCTGGATTCAAACCCCTACCTAACTATGTTATAACATTAGAGACGAACGCATTAGCGGAGCGCGCTATTCACATTACTGGGAGAGTTCTTTTCCCCTGATATACTTATAGGGTGCTGACATCATCAGAGTTTAGAAAGTGGAATGAGTATCCTGTGGTGTGTTTTCACAGTTGCCAAAAGGGATGCTTTTGTCATACACACTTACTTACCCCCCTTCACACAGACTTGCTGGATTCAAACCCCTACCTAACTATATTATGACACTAGAGACAGACGCATTAGCGAAGTGTGCTATTCGCATTACTGGGAGATTTCCTTTCCCCTGATATACTTATAGGGTGCTGACATCATCAGAGTTTAGAAAGGGGAATGAGCATCCTGTGGTGTGTTTTCACAGTTGCCAAAAGGGATGTTCCTTTTATACACACTTACCCACCTTCACACACACTTGCTGGATTCAAACCCCTACCTAACTATGTTATGACACTAGAGACGGACGCATTACTCCTACCTAACTATGTTATGACACTAGAGACGGACGCATTAGCAGAGTGCGCTATTCACATTACTGGCAGATTTTCTTTCCCCTGATATACTTATAGGGTGCTGACATCATCAGAGTTTAGAAAGTGGAATGAGCATCCTGTGGTGTGTTTTCACAGTTGCCAAAAGGGATGTTCTTTTCATACACACTTACACCCCTTCACACACACTTGCCACTTGCTGGATTCAAATCCCTCTCTAACTATGTTATGACACTAGAGACGGACACATTAGCAGAGCGCGCTATTCGGATTACTGGGATACTCCTTTTCTCCTGATATACTTATAGGGTGCTGACATGATCAGTGTCTAGAAAGGGGAATGAGCATCCTCTGGTGTGTTTTCACAGTTGCTAAGAGTAACATTTGGACTAAGTGTGTGAGCATGCCCAGTTCAACCTTCCCATGGCATGTTGTGTGAAAGATGTCTCATTTATCTAAGTGTGTGAGCATGCCCAGTGTGAGCTTTCCATATGTTGAACTCTGCAGCCCATCACATTTGTGGATGAGTGTGACCTTCAACAAATACCTCCAGTTTATGGTTGTGTGTTCTGTGCCATGTTGTGTAGTTACTGTCCAAATGCTTTTGTGTGAACACAACAGGGAGTATACTGTGCCTGCAGGTTTTGCATGGGATACTTTGCACACAATTGTCAACATCCGTTCATACTGACCTAACACTGTAGAACTGTATAGTGTAGTGGTTCAGTACTTTCACTGTGGTGGTCAGTATCCTGGGCTTTAGTCCTATCACTGCTTTACATTTCCATAGTGTGCACAACAGCCTGGTTAGAGTCCAGTTGTGCACATCTGCACAAAGGCGGTGCCTCTACGGACCCTGGTAATTACCACCCCATAAGCTTAACAAGTCTAGTCTGCAAAGCTATGGAGAGGATCATAATGGAGCTCATAAACAAAGATATAGGGGACATGCAGACATTGGACCCGTCCCAGTTTGCCTTGGTCAAGGGCAGATCATGCCTTTTGAACTTGGTCGACTTCTTCAAAACAGTCACTAAGGCCATTACTGAGGGAAGGGCAGTCCATACAGCCTACCTTGACCTTGCAAAGGCTTTCGACACATTACCCCACTCGGGTATTGTAGAAGGACCTACCAACCTAAGTGTAAACCCATATGTCACAAGATGGGTTGCAAACTGGCTTAAGGACAGGACCCACAGGGTTAGAGTTGCTGGCGCTATGTCAGACTCCGAGCTGGTCACAAGTGGTGTCCCACAGGGCTCGGTCCTTGGCCCCCTATTGTTCATCATCTACTTCTCAGAGGTACAGGCCAACATGGGGGGACTTTGGCTGACAAGGTTTGCAGATGGCTGCAAACTGGGCGCCATAGCGGACAGTGCATCAGACACGGATATCCTTCAGAAGGGACTCACGGACACTGATAGCTGGTGCCAGAGCCATGGCCTGACGTTAAATGCCAAAACATGTATAGTCATATCCTGCAGGGAAAGCAAGGTAACCCCAAGCTACCATATAGGTGGCAATCCTGTAAGCACAGAGGAGGTTATCATGGACCTGGGGACCCAGGTTGACAGTGGCCTTTCTCCCAACACTCACGTTGCTAACGTGGCTAGAGAGACCTTCTACATTGCCCACCTGATCAGGAAGGGATTCACATCCAGATCTAGTGGGGTCATTGTTCCCCTGTACTCTTCACTTATCGGACCAATGATCGACTACAATGCCCCATTCTGGATGTATCTCACCTGACATCTGCAGCAATCAGAGGACCCCAAAAGTCCCCCACCAAAAGGATAAAGGGTCTCCAACATCTGTCATATGCTGCCAGATTGGAGACACTCCAGAGGTGACATGTGCCTGACATGCAAGGCCATGTCCAACCAGGAAGTAATGGACATGCTCCACCTCAAAATCGCCAAATCCACCAGAACCACTAGGGCAAGTGACTTAAACCTTAGCAGGGATATAAGTAGGACATATTGGAGGGATATATTTATCACTCAGAGACTCCCTATGCTGTGGAATACAATCCCGGTCCATGTGAGGCAGAGCACCCCACTGGCTCTGTTCAAGGGGAATCTTTACCTGTGGATGGGAGATCATAGGTTTACCCCGGGGACCGTCTCTATGCCACTGCTGGACAGAGGCACGACAAACTAATGGACACAGTATTGTTTCCATATAAGGGGTGGCGTATGCCACAAAACCCTGGGCTGGGCTTATACCTGCCTTAGGGCAGATAGCCTAGTATAAACCTATGAACCTATCTGACCATGTTGCATTATGTCCGGATATGAACTACTTACAACAGCCTCATCCAACATCAGTAGTGTATTCCACAACATAGGTGTACATTGGCAAACACTACTGATGTGCCCTAGGCCATTTCTAATGCTAGTCTGAGAGTGTGTTTGTCCTTCGACAGACTGTAAGTGTAGTTTGCCATGACATATGTCTTGTGTAGTATACTGTGCCTCTGTCTACCTGTGACATAACATTGATACCCAGGGTAAACCTACCGTCTCCCATCCACTCATTAAGATTCCTGTTGAGGAGAATCAATGAGTGACTCTATGGATAACCTGTACTGGTAGTTTACTCATGCGTGGGGGTGGCTTCTGTGTTATGGATAATGCAGTACAGCTTGTCCTATGTATGTCAGTGCTGGGGTTCAGGTCCCTCATGTGCATAGCTCACTGCCATTCAGATTGTACAAGGTGCAGCATGTTCATTGATTCCAGCTTGGACATGGCTTTCTACATCAGGCACAGCTTGCATCTGGGTGGCCAGCATGGCAGTGTGTGGAGTTGCACTCTGTTTAATCAGGCAACACATTACATGTGTTCAAGCTCTTTGATACTCCTGGTGAGGTACTGTTGTGGACTTTACAGTTGATGGAGGTGTCTGCTGAGGTACACCCCACAGGGGCTGTTGTGGTCATTTGTAACGCTGATGAAGGATAACTGCAGAACCACAATGACCTCCCCTTATGTAGATGTCATAACCTTCATGATTAGGTTGGTATATGGATTGTTTCTGTTAAAACTACAGCCACATGTTTGTCCTATGCAGGATATCTATCCCCTTGTGTACCCAGGTCCATCATTACATGTGATGTATGTAATGGGTTAACACCTATATGGTAATTGGTGGTCACTTACTGTATATCCACAGAGGTTGACTATACCGTTATCTCCATTTCACATGCTGACATGGCTATGGCACCGGTTGTCTGTTTCAATGTGGCCCTTTTGTGGGACGCTTTTGTCAGCTGGAGTGTCAGATATGTTAGGCGGTTTGTAGTCCTCTGCAAACATGTTCAGGCACAGTCCTTACATGTTGGCCTGTACCTATGGGGCATATATACCAGACGGGGAAGGTCCCAGGACCAAGCTTTGTGGGATGCCTGTTATATGTGGTTTGTAGTCTGACATGGCTACAGCATGTCTGGCCATGTCAGTTCTGTCGTTGGTCTGGTTTGCAACCCCTCTAGTGACATTGGGGTGTATATTTAAGCTGGTGAGCATATCTATATTGAACATGTAGGGTATTGTATGGAAGGCTTTGCAAGGTCCAGCTACACTGTGTGGGCCACATTGCCCTCATCAGTGACCTCAATCACTGTTTCAACTGGGTCACACATGTTTAGGGGCAGGGTCTGCACTTCATAAACCCACACTGGCTAGGGTCGGGTGTCAATAGATCCTCAATATCATTATGTCTGCGGTACATGCTGATCTTTACCATAGCTGTGCAGACCAAGCTTTTCAGGAATCTGTGGTGGTTGTTTTTAGTATCCATTCAGGCGACACCTTTCTTGAGAACACCCACTGTTGTTGTACACTGCTCTTTGGGTACATATCCTGTGGTAAGGCTGACATAATGTCAGGGAAGCAGCGATCTGCTGGGAAAGATATTTGGCATTATGGGGGGGGGGGGGACTTTGCACTGCACCTGTCAGGATGTATGTTGGCAATACGTGTGTGTGTTTGGTATGTTGTTTGTAATATTTGTGTGATCCAGAGCATATCCAGGAATTCACAACACGCTTACTACCATCAGTTGCAGCAGCATTGGAGTTATCCTTAGTGTTCCGTACAATTTGTATCATAGTAGGTTCATGGGTTCATACTAGGCTATCCACCCTAGGGCATTTGTAAGCATAGCCACAGTGCGTGTGGCTTTTGCCACCCCTTGCTATGTGTATATTATGGCCACTTATGATTTACTTAGCTGTGCCTCTGTCTGGACATGACACAGTAAAGACCCCCAGTTTACATCTACAATTATCCATCCATTTTGCTAACTTCCTGTTGAAGAGTGTCAGTGAGGGGCTCTGCCTAACATGTAGTGGTATTCTGTTCCAGGGTGTGGAGAGACTCAGGGTTAGGTATCTGTCCCTCCAGCACATCCTATTTGATTATGTGATAAGGTTGACATCTCTGACTCACACAGCTCCGATGGCTTTGGGTCTTCTGGGGTGGAGCATGTCCATTACTTCTGTGTTGGACATGGACTTGTACAACAGACATACAATGTCTCTGTGTTGGCAGTATTTGACTGCATTCGGCTGTGGTGTCTACAGCCAGGTGGCATGTGTGATATAGTTGAGACCCTTTATGACTTTTGCTGAGGTACCTTTGAGGTCTTTCTAACTGCCGCAGGTGCCAGGTAATGTACATCCCAAATGAGGCATTGTATTACAATATGGTCTGATAGGGGAACAGTATAGGGGCACAATGACCTTTGCTGACATAGATGTGACTCCTTTCATGATACAGTGTCCAATATAGACAGTCTTCCTAGACAGATTGGCGATGTGGCTGTCACATGACAGGTGACTGTCCACTTGTGTCACTGGGTCCCTGATTACTCCTTCCACACATAATGGTTTACCACCTATGTGGTAATTTGTGTGTACCTTGTTTTGTATTTTGTGGTACATTCATCCTGTCCACTGTCTTCAGGACAGTGGGGTGGGGTTCCTGTGTGTGAGAGTGTGGTCTGTAGCATGCTACAGACTGTACAGCAGTCTTGCGTACCGGTAGTTGCACATGGGTTGACTGCAATGACATAGGCATTGTCAGTTAACTGGACGTATGGCTGTCTGTGCTGAATATGGATACTCACCCTCCTTTTATGTTTTGTTACAGGTTTTGTGGCCATAACACATGATATGTGGTATTACCTGGTAGTGCTGGTGTGCTGTCATGAGGCTTGCAGCAGGTGTGTATTACTGGACTGACATCAATGTTCTCCATACTGGGGAGGGCCTCAGGAGCATGCATATTGAGGTTTACACATCTGGCATTGATCAGCATTACCCTTCTGTTTCTTTCCAGTTTTGTTTTCTATGGTGGTGGGTTGCTCTTTTCGGCCTTGCCTACGGAAGGATCTCTGTAGTTTGCAAAAGCCTTATCCAATATCCAGATGCTCATGGGTAACAGGTGCAAGCCATTCCTGGGACAGCAGCATGTCTCACTATGGAGTCACCTATTACAACTGTATCAGGCATGTTGTTTCTCCTTCTGTCCTGTGACTGTTTGGCACACCAGCTTTGTGTACTATGTGTTACATGTGCTATGTCTGGAGTTTGTTTTATTGGGTGTCTGCTTTGGAGGCTTGTGTTGGTGTTGTGTGTTTGTAATTAGGGCCTCTGGGAATGTTTTTGTGTTTATGTGTTTGGTTTACAGTCGTTGTAGGTCTATGTGGGACTGGGTTTGTGGTGTATGTTGTTACCTTGTCCTCCTGACTAGTTTTGACAGTACTGATTTGGGGGTGCTCAGGCCCTGGTTTGGCTACCTGGTTGCATCTATCACATACATTTGTATTTATTGGGGTGAGCTGTTGTTGTGTGTGTACTTGGGACAGGTGTCACATTGCCACTGGATTCACAGATTCTACTTGTTTTGCCTGCCCTTAGTGGATTGTATGTGTGGACACATTTTATTGCCATACTAGTGATCACTGATTACTTCACTTTTCATGTTAGATCTATCATGTGGTAGCTTCCTCATTCTCTTCAATGGTTTAGTAATTTATGGTGTCCAGCATGCCAGATGCCTGGGTGTATGGCATTGTGTCTTGTTGTTTGTGATTGCAGACTCCAAGCACTCTTGGCTGTGTTCCTGGTATGCCTGTATAACATGTTCTGCAGTGTGTCCCATATTCTGGACCTGCACAGGGCTTTTCATGGATTCCACATTGGTTTGTAGGGGTGCAAGCTATGCTTTATACATGTGTTTCACTGTGGTAGTCTGGCCAGGGACTGGGGTCGTGATGTGTAACTACAGTGTGCTTACTCTATGGTCTGGTCTTACCAGTGAGGGATACACTTCTCATCTTGACATCCAGTACACATATTTCTGATTATCACATCCAGTATGCTTACCCCTCTTGTGGAAGTGTTACATTTTGCATGCCCATTTTGTTTGATGGATTCTGGGAAATTGTCTACACTTGTGTCAGTGCTAGTATAATACAAAAAGTATAGTGACATACACCTCAAACCTGACTTCACACTTCTTTGGACTGAGATGGTATCTGTTAAGCCCACTGGGCCAGTGGAAACCACAACACACACTGGTGACTCCTTCACAGACACTTTCTACGGACATCTCTGAGATAGCATGGACCATGCAATCACTAATAGAAACATGACCCTCTCTGCCAAGGGAATGTGGCCTGTCTGGTGGACCCCAGCCATACACAGACTGTATAACAGATGAAGGATACTAATGCAAGACATAGCTACATCTCCTAAAGGGAAGGTGGCTGTGAGCAGCACTAGTAAAAAGCTACATTCTCTCATAAAGACATCCAAGGTCAACTTTGAGACATAAACACCAAAGATGGTTGAGATAACCACACTGCCTTCTTCAGTTATGTCAGACACCTGGGTGGGAACCCTCAGATATGCTCTGAGTTGGTACACAACAACATATATTTCAGTGACCTGACAGATATTGACAACATTCTGGCAGACAGGTTCAGTGCAATTTTCCCCCTCCCTCACCCCCAACAGAAGATAGTTATCACAGATGAATGTAACCTCACTGTCATCTCGGATGTCCATATGGGAGCTGCACTCAGCAAAGACAAGAACACAGCATCATTGGGACCTGATGGTATCCCCAGTTGCGTGCTATGTGAACTCCAGAAGGAGCTACACCTGTATATACAAATGCTATTTAACCTTAGCCTTGCTACAGGATATGTACCTGAACACTGGCGTACAGCAACAGTGGTCCCACTCCGCAAAGGAGATGCCTCCACAGACCCTGGGGACTACCGCCACACAAGCTTAAACAGCCTTGTCTGCAAAGCTATGGAAAGAGTCATTATGGAGCTCTTAAACAGATACATTGGTGACCTACAGACCCTTGATCCCACCCAGTTCAGCTTTGTACAGGGCAGATCCTGCATTTTGCACATGTTTGACTATTTTGATACTGTCAGTAGGGCCATTGATGAGGGCTACGCGGTCCACCCAACCTACCTGCACTTGGCTATGGCCTTTGACACAATACCCCACTCAGGCATCATAGACAAGCTCAACAGCTGAAATATCAAATCATATGTCACAGGATAGTTTGCAAAATGGCTAGGAAACAGAACCCATGACACAGACATTGCAGGTACCTTGTCAGATTCAAAGACAGTCACACGTGGTGTCCCACAATGATCTGTCCTGGGACCCGTCTTATTTGGCATTTACTGTTCAGATGTGAAAGCAAACATAGGACGGTTGTGGCTGACAAAGTTTGCAGATGACTGCAACCTAGGCACCATATGTGAATACATCAGCCAGCACACACATCCTACAGAATGCCATCACAAAGACAGATAGCTGGTGCCAGAATCATGGCCTGAAACTGACTGCAACTGATGTGTGGTCATCCCCTTTGGGAGGAAAAAAGTACACACAATTCAATAAATAGACAGCAACCCACTGAGCACAGAATACAAATCAGACTACAAATCAGACATGTGGTTTGGGGGGCTTGATATCTTCCTGTCTTCCAACAGTTTGTTGTCTATTCCTTCTGGCATGTCATGGGATCAGTTGCTAGTGTCCTCTCCTGCTCAGCTGGTGAACCTGGGAATATTGCGGCAATGTTACAATTGACGCATGTACACAGACAACCCTCTCCTTCTCCCACAAAACACAAATGCATGCAAGAGATGCAACTATATGGCCAACCTGGAGGCTGAGCTCTCTCAACATAGGACTGGCAGGACCAGAGAGGAGGAGAAGGTGACCACACGCACACCACAAACCCAGTCTCACATAGCACTATCACAACTTCAAATCATACACATAAACACACAGAAACATACTCGGAGGCTCTGATCACAGATCTACCATACCAGCAGAGGCCACCACAGCAGACACCCAAACAACTGCCTCCACAGGGCACAGCACATGCAACACATAGACCACAGAGTCAGTATGCCAAACATTCACAGCTCTTAAGGCCAAACACAATGCCAGACACACTCGTCATAGGTGACTCCATAGTCAGACACACTGACGTCCCGCTCACCAGATTGAGTAAGGTGAAGGTCACAGTAAGCTGCCTATCGGGCGCTGGGATTCACCACACAATGCAAGCACTCAGGTCACTCAACTGCAAGTACAAGTATGACTCAGTCATTGTCCATGCTGGTGTGAATGACCTGAGATGTACCTCCCTGGACTACATGAAAAGAGACATAGAGGAGCTCTCTGCTTATGTAGCCCAGGCAGGTATGACCCTGACCTTGAGCAGTATCCTACCTTCACCAAGAATGATGCCACAATAGAGACAAGATGATCAGCTGTTATAGTTGGCTTAATCTATGGTGTCATTCAAAGGGGATCCAATGTCCGTCTGCCTGGGATGACATGCTGGACAAGCCACGCTGATTCGCAGGGGACGGCTTGCACCTGTCATCCCTGGGCTTCCGGAATTTGGCTCAGGCTCTTGCAACCCCCATTGTGCCTTTTTTAGGCAAGGCTCAGATTCTAAACCTACCACCCTAGAACACAAAAAAGGAAGTGAACTAAGGGTGATGCTGCTCAATGCCAGACGTCTCAACCTCAGAATGCATGCACTCGAAGCCCTTCTCAGTATGGGGAACGTCGATGTCTGTGCTGTGACTGTAACCTGGTTCAAGGCTCCTGACAGCACCCCAGCAGTATCAGGTGTTACCTCATATCATGCGTTCCAGCCCCAAAATCCGGACGACACAAAGAAAGGAGAGTGGGTGTTCATATTTATCAAGGACACCCTCACCTCATGGTTGGTGGCAACACACGATGCATCGGAGACCATCCAGGTGCAATTAACCGTAGGCAAGACTGCTCGGCAGTTTGTAACAGGTTACAGGCCACCCTCTCAAACTCAGGAACCTCACACAGCTTTCCTGAAAACACTGGAGGGGATAAATGTATCTCCAAACACCATCATACTGGGTGATTTCAACTATCCCAATATAGACTGTGATCACTAATCAAGCCCTAATCAAGCCCCAACACTCTAGGCCAAAGGTTCCTAGGGTTCATAACCTCAAATGCCATGGAACAACTAGTCACCATCCCCACAAGAGGAGACAACATACTAGATGACATCATCACGAACATGGGGTCACAATGTTCAACACCAGAAGTATACCCATCATTGGTGAGATCAAATCATAAACTAATCTCACTGGAAGTCCACATCCCGCCCCCACCCCAAATAAAGAACACCACAGTGAAGAACTTCTCAGAAGCCAACTTCACACTTCTAAAGACTGGTGTGGTCTCTTTCAAGGCCCCCAAGCCAGCAGAAACCATTACCCAAGCCGCTGAATCACTTACAAATGCCTTCTACCAGCACCTCCAGGACTGCATGGATCAGGCAATCCCACACAAAACAAAGACTCTTTGTACCAAAGGCATGTGTGCAGTCTGGTGGACCCCAGCCATAAACATGCTCTACATCAGAAGGAAGGTGCTACTACACGATAGAGCAAATTCCGTAGAAGGGAAGACACCCCTGCTCATTATGCGTAAAGAACTGAGATCTCCCATAAAATCATCCAGGACACATTTTGAGAGAAAACTCGCTAAGGACTCAGAAGACAATCATGAGGCTTTTTTTAGCTATGTTGGAAACCTGGGTGGTGACTCCCAGATATGCTCAGGATTAGTTCATAATGATGTAAAGATCACTGAACCTACAGACATTGGCAACATAGTGGCTGACAGGTTCAGTGCATATTTCCCCCCCAAAGGGAGGGATATCTATACCAGGGGATTGTAGCCCCCCAAACATCTCAAATGCTCAGGTGAGAACTGCTCTATCCAAGGCGTGAAACACAGCATCCATGGGACCGGATGGTGTCCCCGGTTGTGGGGTCCACGAACTCAATGAGGAATTGAACCCGCAGTTAGGGCAGCTGTTTAATCTTGGCCTCACCTCAGGATACGTACCCAAGGAGTGGCATACGGCAACGGTGGTCCCACTTAACAAAGGTGGTGCCTCCACCGACCCCGGACACTACCGTCCCATCAGCTTGACAAGCCTGGTCTGCAAAGCTATGGAGAGGATCATACTGGAACTCATGAATGAAGACATAGGGGACTTGCAGACTTTGGATCCAACACAGTTTGGCTTTGTCAAGGACGATCATGCCTTTCAAACTTGGTTGACTATTTCAGAACGGTCACCAAGGCCATTGACGAGGGCAAAGCAGTCCACACAGCCTACCTTGACCTGGCAAAGGCTTTCGATACAGTACCCCACTCGGGTATCATTGAAAAACTCACCAGCTTAAATGTAGACCCATACGTCACAAGATGGGTTACAAACTGGTAAGTGACAGCATCCAGAGGGTCAAGGTTGATGGCGCCATATCACACTCAAAGCCTGTCACAAGTGGTGTCCCACAGGGCTCAGTCCTGGGCCCACTTTTGTTCGGCATCTACTTTTCAGACGTACAAGCAAACACAGGAGGATTATGGCTGACAAGGTTTGCAGATGACTACTAACTGGGAACCATAGTTGACAACCCATCTGACACAGACATCCTTCAGACGGGTCTCATAGAAATGGATAACTGGTGCCAGAGCCATGGCCTACAGTTAAACGCTAAACAATGCATAGTCATACCCTTTGGGAAGAACAAGGTTACCCCTAGTTCCCATATAGGTGTTACTCCTCTAAGCACAGGAGAGGTTATCAGGGATCTGGCCACCCAGGTTGACAGTAACCTTTTGCTTGACACTCACATTGCCAAAGTAGTTAGGAAGACCTTCTACATTGCCCACCTCATCATGCAGGGATTCACATCTAGATCAAGGGAGGTCATTGTTCCCCTGTACTCATCACTCATCAGACCAATGATTGAGTACAATGCCCCATTCGGAATGTTTCTGACCCAACACCTGCAGCAATTGGACAGGCCCCACACATTGCTCACCAGATGGATAAAAGGTCTCAAATGTATGTCTTATGCTGCCTGACTGCAGGAACCCCAGCTCTATTCAGTCACCTACCATCTGCTCAGAGGTGGCCTCTGCCTGACATACTAGGCCATGTCCAACCCGGAATTAATGAACATGCTTCACCTCAAAACCTCTAACTCCATCAAATCTACACGGGCAGGAGACTTAAACCTCAACATGGCTATTCATAGGGCGTGCTGGAGGGACAGATTCATCACCGAGACTCCCTATGCTGTGGAACATCATCCTGGTACATGTGAGGCTGGGCACCTCGCTGGCTTTGTTCGAGAGAAATCATGACCAATGGATGGGTGATTGCAGGTATACCCCAGGGATAACCTCAGTGTCACTGCTTGACAGAGGCACAGCAACATAATGGGCATATTATCCTTAGAACTGAAGGGGTGGCGGAAGCCACAAAACTCTGGGCTAGGCTTATATATGCCCTAGGGCAGATAGCCTAGTATGAACCTATGCACCTATGAACATAGGCCTGGTGCAGTTCCTTCTATAAGGACAGTGGTCTGCAGCAAGCTATTTAGTAGTAGGCAGTTTTAGCAATTGGTATTTGACCATGGCTAATCCATGTTGCTTCTTGTTGTGGTACCAACATGGGGGTGTGGTTATCCATGACATTTATTGCTAGTCACCCTCATTTTGTAGCTTGTTCCATGTTTTTGCACATGTACATCCCTGTATGAGGTGTGACCTGGTAGTGTTAGGGTGCTGGTGTGGGCTTTGTCCCAGTTTTCTATTACAGCACTGATATCTACATCCTCTATACTGTGTGCAGTTACACTGCACACATGTTGCTGTTTATACTTCTGGCATTGGGTAGCATTACATCTAGGTTCCTATCCCTTGTGGTACCTATGAATGTGGGTTTGTGTTTTTGTGGTTTGTGATGGGTGATGGTGGATGTTAGTCAGGGTCCTCAGGTGTGCATATGGTACATGGTGTTACATTACTTGACACATGGCATTCATGCCTCGGGTGGTGCTGCAGGGCTGCCTCTGTCGGATGCACATACTACACTCCCTGTGCATGTTTGGAAGCAGGTTGTGTCATGTTAGGCATCCCTGTTACTATATGAGTGAGTCAGAGCGGGTATCAGTCCCAGTGTTCCTACTGACCAAGTGTATGTGCTATGCATTGCCTCTTTGCCAAGGCCAGGGCATACTGGGCACGCCTCCTTCTGCCTACTGGGGCAAGGTCAGTTTCCTCCTCCTCCGAGTCACCCTCTGCCTGTGGTGGCCTTGGCAATGGTGGGGGTATGTTTGGCCCAGCCCTATGCTGGTCCTGCTGCAGCTGTTTCCGCAGGATCATATTATGTAGCATAGCACATATCATGATCATTTGGGTACATGTAGTTGGTGTGTACTGCAAGGCTCCACCAGATGTGTCCAGACACCAGAACCGTGACTTGAGCAGCCCAAACACACGCTCTATGACGTTACGTGTTTGTGCGTGCACCTCATTATGGCGTTCCTGTTCAGGTGTGTGTGCATTTCTGATGGGTGTCATCAGCCACGGCTCAAGTGCGTAACCTGCATCCCCCACTAGGTGTCCGTGTGGGAAGTCCCCACTGGCAAACTATTGGTACAGCTGTGTCAGATGCCAGATGTGGTAATCGTGGTAGCTCCCAGGGCAGCCAGCACACACATTCATTATTATGCCCTGGGCATCACACACGACCTGGCAGTTGATGGAGGGGAATCCCTTGCGGTTCATGTAGGCTCTACCCTGCTCACCGGCTGGTGCTTTGATGCGTATGTGCGTGCAGTCTATTGCACCCAATACCTCAGGGTATCCCGCTATTTGCTGGAAGAGACGCATATTGCTGGCCACAACCTCACAGGCATTTGGGAAATATACATGATCACCGACATGTACTGACATGGCATCCAGGAACTGGTGCAGTACCCTGGAGGCTGATGCCTGTAATATCCCCATCATATCACCAGTTGGTCTCTGGAAGGTACCTGTTGCTAGTATTCTTAGGCCAACACATACCTTGGTTTCCACTGGGATGGGTTCCCCTCTGTTGGTTCTGTGTGTGAGGCGTGGCCTGCACAGCTCAACAATTTGCTGCAGAAGGTCTCTGTCCACTCTGTAGCGCTCTATCTCCAGCTCATCTAACCCATGGTAGGTGACCCTGGGCCTGTATACTCTTTTCCTTCTCCTCACTCTGGGTTGTCTGTCAGCATCTGCATTGTCACCACCCTCAGCAATTCGCCTATGCCTGATTATAACAGCTATGACAGCCCCTAGCATTTCTGCTCTGAGTTCAGCTTTTTTCAGTTTTCAATTCTGATAGCTTACTTTCTTGCAGTATCTCTTGTGAGAAACACCCTGCACTGCTCTTTGCAGTGTTTTAAGTGCTGGGTTGGGCTTCTAGTCTGCCTGTGTAATTGCCTGCTTCTAATTGTTTCCACCAATTAACTCCAGCAGTATCCTCTAGCAGTTTCCCTGTAATCTGGTTGTTTCCTTTTTCCTCTCTGTTTCCTGAAGGGGAGCAATGTGCACACCAGCTTAAGCATGCTCACAGTTACTTAAACGCGTGCACACATCCTTACACGGTGTTAAACGCGCGCACACATCCTTACACGGTGTGAACTTGGCTGATTCATGTTAAAACGCGAGCACACTGTCTTCCACACGTGCACGCCCGTGCAAACCGTTGTAAACGGTTTGCAACACGCTCCCACATATTGAACCTGCCTTACACGCGCGCACACGAGCGCATGCACGTATATCAAGAAAGTTGGAATGTAGGGATAGTGTGCACCCTCTGTTTCTTGACTTTTCTAGTGTTTTGTTGGGACACACCTCTCTCCCTGATGTCTGTCTGTCATCTGTCACCTTACATTGCCCTCCAATCTGATACATGTATTTCTATCATCCCCCCATGATGTCACCTACCTCTTACTCTGTTCCTCCCCCTTCTGTAACTCTTACACTACTCAGAAAGTGCTCATTACCTATGTGGCAGTGTGATTCAGTATTGTAACCCTCATTTACATAGGATTGCCTAGTAATGCTTAGTTACATGTTTTACACGGAGCTTCCCCCCCTTGACAACCACTACACGGAGGCCATATTGTTTTTGGTCTGCATGTCCCTCTATTGACATTCCATGTAATACATATATCCCACAATTGTGGGCTTATAAGCTTCGGTTTTCAGTTTTAGGTAGCGCACCCCGTTTGTGCGGGTGTGCGCTGTAGTTAAACATCATAATCCCACGAAAAAAAAAAAGTTGTTTAAAATATTTTTGCAACACTTTTTCATGCCAATGGCCACATATTTGGCCATTGGCATGCTTGATGAAACATATGCACCCTTTATTTGGAGCTGACATAGCTCCGTTTTCATTTTTGCAGAAATGTACTCAGTTGTCAGCTGAGTATATTTCTGCAGCTAACACGTCCGTTACACGGACTGGTTTGGGCTTCTTGGATCGCTCAGATACCTCATTTGCATATCTTTCAGCTGCAAATGAGGTATTGAGCATTTCCACGCCCAGTCCGTGTAAGAGACGTGTTAGCTGTCTCTTACATGGAGGTTTGGGCTGTTCCTGAATCGGGAGACTTACACGGAGGCTTACACTACTCTTAAACTCTGTGTAAGCCTTCCTGAATCTGGCCCGATGTCTATAATCATCTTTTTTTCTATCAGCAACACAGTTAACAACTAAGAAACTGTGCAAGTAAGGGAGCTTCTAAAAAAAGGATGGAGAACAGAGCCCCATTTAGTTAAAAAAAGAACAATGAGCATTGTGGTTTTATAATAAACTATGCAAATTATACTACATTGTAAATAATAGCATATACATTTAAATGCAGCTATAGAAAAGCTACAATACTCACACATCAGTACAACCCGCACCACAAAAAGCAATCTCTATGTCAATTAAAAGTGGCAGCATGCTGTCAGCCCTTTGTACTTAAACAACCTATCTAATGCTCAAGGTTCCATGAACAAGGACATCTCCCATACATGCATATTAAAATTCAAGTTAAGTGATTGCCTAATTGTTCAAACAGCTCCTAGCCCATAACCTTACCATTCAGAGAGAGTTGATGTCATGAATATTCATGGCTATTTCCATACTATAAATTTTAAGTAATTTAATTCTATGGTTAAGATTTAGAGGACCTTTTTGTTTCCTCACTTTTGTTATACATATTTCCTACCTACAGTAAGCAGAGTAAACAAGGCCCATAACAAGGGATCTTGAGTGTAATTGACCACCTTCAGATGTATTTCATACTATTATTGTTTGTTTTTGTTCTTGTTTTCTTTTTTTATTGCTCTCAGTCAAAATAAAAGGCAAAGGAGGTGCCAAATCCTCAGACCAGTAATGTGAAGCGCTTTTCGTCTGGTCAAATCACTGGACTTCTTCAGACAAAATTCAGACAACAGACACCATTATTAAATACATAAATCTTTTCCCTCCATTCAAAAATCTGACCAATCAGTTGTAATACATCATTTGGCATCCAATTAATCAATTACAGTTCATCACTTAAACAAAACACCATTTTTTTCAAAATGTATCCAATAAAATATGTTGACATTTAAACTACTATATATTAAAGAACAAAATTGCATATTACGAATACATAAGTATATAAAACCACATGTCCCTCAATGCTAAAATTACATCATAAAAAGGGGGGTAAAATAACCCTCAAAAAACAATCAACCTAATCTTAAATTATGTTAAACATTTATATTATTAATTTTATAAAAAAAAAATGTTAAGCACAAATAGTTGTTAGTTGAATTATTAATACATAAAATTCATCTAGTGAGGCTTCTCAATTTTAATATGGAAGCAATTGAGATCACTTCATTTAAACCTGCTTTTTTACTCGAATCCAGGCATAACTGCCATAACACTTCTTGCCTTTCTAACATTAAGGAGTAAGAACTACCTTTTATATTTGGCTTTATTTGGTCAATCACCCTAATGAAAAAACATGGCCTGGGTGATTAGTACAATGTCTTGCCAGAGCATTCTCATTTTTACCCTTGCCAATACTGTATATATTCTCATAAGCTCTTTCCTTCAATTTCTTATCAGTCATACCAATATAGTATGCTGGGCATGTCTGGCATTGTGCAAGATAGATCACGGATTTCAAATTACAATTGTACCTCCCATTTATTCCATATATTTTATCATGAATTATAAAGATACACCCTGATTCTATGTATCTTCAAAGGCTATAAGCCTCGCATTTAAACATATCCAGTGTTCGTACAGTTACTTGCTTAGACATTTCCAACAATGATTTCATATTTCTGCCTCGCTTAAAAATTACCAAAGGTTTTTCACCTATCTTATTAATCATTTCATCATCAAATGAAAACAGCTCCAATTCTTGGTCAATATATTCCTTATACTATAAGCATCAACACTAAACTGAGTTATAAGACTAGAGGCATAATTCACAGTGAGGTTATATTTCTCATTTCCAACACTGCATGGGTAAAGTCCGTTATTACTAGTTTCATTTAATACCCCTGCACTGTCAACTAAGCCTGAAATTGGTTTGTAAACCCCCCTCCTTCTCTTTTGCTGTACTTCCAAAGTGAGTTCCATAATTAAATGTTCCGGGTAGCCTCTCCTTACGAACATTTGTTTTAAAGTACTACATTCCTCTATAAAGTAAACTTCTTCTGTAACCATCCTAGCTGCACTTACCAAAAGACCCTTCACCATTGACCTCTTTTGGTGAAGAGGGTGGGAGCTAGAAAAATGCAACATTGAATTTGAATACTTTTTTTACGGAAAATTCTTGCTGAGTAGGATTCTTTGATATTATCCTTCACTAGCAAGATGTTTAAATAAAGAATACAGTCCTCCTTAAAAGAACTTGTAAACTTTAAAAATTCAGTAGTACCATTCAATTGTCTTACCAGTTCATTTGCTGCTGATCCATCCCCTTTAAACAAAATAAAAATGTCATACAAAAATCTCGTATAGAAACAAATGGAAGACATAATAATAGGGTCATTAAACACATAGTGGATTTCCCAATGGGCCATCACCAAGTTAGCAACCCATTGCTACATTGCTACACCCACTTGTTGTAAAAAAATGTCACTATCAAACATAACAAAATTGTTTGTCAAAATAATCTCCTGGATTCACTAACCTCCCATGCAGGAGTAGCCTAGTCCTGCATGGAAGCACCCATGTAGGAATAGGATGGCAGCGTGCCATGCATAATAATGAAGGCACTCTGTCTGAGCTCCTAGGCTTACACAGAGCATGTACAAGTGCAGGGGGTGTGTCTGAGAACAGATCTTTCAGAATAAACACGCCCCTACAATGTAGAACAGCAGAAGCTGTTAAGAAATGAGCGGGATCGCTCATAGGTGTCCTCATATCCCCACCAACAGTTCCCCATGTGTACAACAGCAACAGGACATATAAATTAAAAGAAGAAATCCTTTTATTTTTTTTTTTAAAATCCAATTAAAGCTAACCGTAGGTGCGTGGGTGGGCCCATCGCTTAGCTACAGGTAATTCAGCTTGAATGTCTAAAGAGGATAACAAGGAAGATATATGCCAATAATGCCATATAGCAATAGTGTAGTGGGCAGAGCACTTGCCGTACGAGCAGACATTATCGGTTTGAGTCCCACAACAAAACATTCCAGTTTCCATGTGAAATCTGTATATGAACATTCTTTTGATGTATAACCTACTAAATAACATTTAAATGTGAACTGGAGTACTGCATTAAATGCACATGTGAAATGTCAGTGTCATAATGAATAAGGCACTAGTAAGCAGGGTTAAGCACAAATCAGCAGTAGTAAGCATATATAAGCACTAGTAAGTGTGTTTAAATGTGTTTGCACCGGGGTAAGCATTGCCTACACAGATTAAGCAAAGTAGAAGCTAACTGAGTGTAAGAAGCTGTAACCAGATGTTAGCATTGCTTACCTCCGTGCAAACCTGTGCAAACCCGCTTACAATTGCTTAAAAGCACCTTAGTCACTCTGTATCCAACAGCTCTCATCCTGCCCAGCAACAAAACAATCTGCATGCCCAAGTTGCATACCCCAGACCCTACAAACTAAAGGCAAACTGACTAATCACTAAGCCATGGCAGATACAAATACAGTTGATATTAACACAAACATATCATCCAGCACAATCATTCAGCAATATAGGAAATGTATGCAATTATGTAAATTAATACAAGCAACCATTTGTACATTGCTCAAATACAGTATTTCGAGCAGTCTATGTATATCAAAAAACAGTGCCTGTCCAATCATAATGTGAGAACAGGAGTCTTGCAAAAAACTAAAGAAAATAATAAAAAAACGGTGCACGTCGAGGGAGCGTGTGGGAGTGCTTCATGCTCAGAATTTCAAACCTGGGAATTCGGTTCCGCGGAACCAGGAGATGAGGCTGAGCAGGTATGTGAGCAAATCACTGCTTCTCAAACCCCTGGAAGGATGTTACCAGTGGGAGAAACAGTGTTGACCAGCTAAGTCTAATCTTGACACAAAAACAGGTCCATCCCTGGTGGGACGAACAAAAAATTGTGAGTCAAACCGTTGTCTACACGTCTCGAAAGATGAACAAGGAAAGGCTTATACATACATGGAGTAAATAGATGAAGAGCCTGAAGAAGCTTGGGTCGAGACATTATACTGGATGAGTACCAAAATGTGGAGGAAGGCAGTGCGTGGAGGTGTGGTATGGCTGGGCTAGCAACTGGAGAACAAATGGTTGCTGTGTACGTGGAACTCGGGGGGGGGGGGGCATGGGTATGAAATTATGGAAGATATATGCAAATGAAGCAGCACAGCAATAGTGTAGTGGGCAGAGCATCCACCTAATGAGCAGGCATTACCGGTTCGAGTCCCACTGCAGCACAGTCTATTTAACATGGCAAAGCACATTATAACCAATTTTGTTGTTGCAAAACCCACTAAATAACACATATTTATGAACTAGAGTACTGCAGGAAATGAACATGTGAAGTGTCAGCGTCATAATGAATAAGGTACTAGTAAGCAGGGCTTAGTAATTATTAGTAAGAGGGCTGACCTGTTTTGCTGGTTGGGGGGGTGTCAATACATATAAGACTTATGTTGCTTGAGACCCCTCACCCCCATTAACAGTGCCTGTGTTCATATATGTCTTTGTTATGTTCTCTATTTTATATATATATATATATATATATATATATATATATATATATACAAATATGTCTGTATATACATATCTATATATATTGATCTGTATAGCAACAAAATAAACAGCCTCTGCAAGGCACGAACCCAGGACCTTACACAAAGTGATTTACACTAAACCATGACACATCCACAAAAATCTTATGTTTCAGAAACATATCATCCATCCCAGTCATGCATCAGTACAGAGAATGTATACCAACATCTAGCTGTATGTGTGTGTGTAAATATATTAATATCTAAACAGATACAACATATCTATATATGTGTATATATATATATATATATATATATGTGTGTGTGTGTGTATTTAGATATATTTACATATATATATATATATATATATATATATATATATATATATGTGTATATTTAGATATATTTACTTATATATATATATATCTATGAACATTTATACATGCAAATGCCTACATCGACACATATATATATGCACCTATATGTCTACATATACACAGCAAGGTACATATATGTATGCAGATATATAGCTATGTAGGTATACACAGACATAGTCATACATATGTAAGCTGATATATATATATATATCTCTATACCTATATAGATATATATATATATCTATATAGGTATATGTGGCCATACATCTGTAGATAGCAATGGCATATTAACAAAAACAGATATGTCCACATGCACCGTTTATGGGGTTGAGAGACTACAAACAATATATGTCTTGTACGAATAGGCATATCCCCCCAGCCAAAGACATCCAGCCTGCAATACACTACCAGATATGCAGATCCCATTACTCCAAATGCAGTATAGCAGCACTTACAGTCTGTAGTCAGGTCAGGCACATCCCCCTCCTGTGTGTGCCCTGTTTCCACAGTGTATGTTGTTAGAGGTAAATCCCCAATCCAACTGAGATGCTGTTTGCCAAACAACAGATCTAGTTCCTGCTCACAGTGAATGAACAGGGCCAACACCAACTTGATGTTCCTAGATATTGGAGTGTGTTTCTATGCAATTGGCTATGGGAATGCTACCACAGCTGTTCCACATGCAATCAGCTAGGGGAGGCTTGCAATTCGTGCAGAGGCCACCAGCTGATCATGAGCATCACTTAAAATACACATGCTGCTGCCTATGCAAAGCAGGTGTAGGTCTACACATCCATCATAGAGGGAGTGTGAGAGGCAGAGAGAGGCAAAGACTAGTCGAGGAGGGGTGAGAGAGTAAAACTGAAGCATGAATGTGTCATGCACCTACCAGCACAGGGTATCAAACCCCTTATGACTATGTTGCGCTATCATAGTTCTATGCAGTTATTGGATGTGCCACATGGGTTACCTGTTGTGAAACCCTCAGAACATATATGTGATGGTGTGTGACGTCTGCAACAGGGATACGGTAACTATATGGTAGGTGACGTACACGTGCCTGTCTGCATGAACAGCTGCCAGCATCAACACAGCCACACTTTCACACGGCCTCACACACATTGACACACTTGGCAGGGCCAGGAGTACAACTCATCAGTGTTGGGATTGCCACAACACATCACTGTGCAGGTATCACGTGCACCACATGTGTCATACGGAGGATGTTTGAGCAAAGGGTATGAGTAGGTGTCTGGCATTAGACAGCATGCTTCAGTGTGTCAGTGGGGGTTGTAATGAGTGTGGATGTGAACATACGCACCATTCAACACACACACAAATGCACAGGGTGACAGTACTGACATGCATGGGTGCATGTTTGCATGGGTGTGTGGTAGTCGACTGTGCCAGATGACTATACAAGGCTAGGCGATGGGTATACCTTGGCATCAGGCCACATGACAATGGTCTGCATTGTGGCTAAGGGCTGTACTTTTTGCATTTGCCCACACAGGTGGGTATTGCATCCCCTACCCAGTCACCTGGGTAACTATTGTGTGTGGTCAATGCTGTGTATCACTTGCCATGTAGGTGTTCCTTAGTCCATGACATAAACGGTGTCTGGGATGTGCACATCTCCCGCATGCATGTACAGTGACATGTGGAACTGTACCTGGGGTGTCTAGCCCATGTTGTGAACACAAATTATCATCAGATGTGCCAGTCTTACCCACCTGTGGTGAGAACTGGTAACGGGCAGCAGGTTTACCCTGCACCTACATTTATAGCATGCTAACGGCATTCCCTGGTGTCAGTGGTATCTAACCATACAGGGCATGTTTTCAGGCATGGTATGTCCTTTGTGGGTCACATGTGATGGCACTACAGGTGTTGCAGGTGTCCATTGGGGAACATGGGGGAGGTGCACTGTCTGCATGTGCGTGCATATTGGCAAGATGGACAGGGTGCCATGCCCTCTGTAGCCCACTGCTATTACTCCACAGTTACTATCAGTGGCCAAAATGCAGTGTACTACCCATATATTGGCTGTTGCCTAGGCATGTGTGTGCGTGTGTGTATGAGGCATGGGTTGACAGTGTGCTCTGGGTAATACTGGGGTTGCTAACTGTGACTGCCTGGCCTTGATGCCACATGTATGGGTATGGCTTTGTACCCCAGCCTCCCAGCTATTTCACATCTGTTATCCCTGTACTGTGTACATTGCCATATATAGTTGGGCCACCACATAAGAATTATGCAAAACCCACTGCACATTGGCCAAACACAAACACACACACACACACACACACACACACACACACACACACACACACACACACACACACACACACACACACACACACGTACACGCACACACATGCACACACATCTGTCATGTCTGGGAGTAGAACTTCTAACTAACTAGTACGTGCCACATAGATTACTGGAATACACCTTCCCCAAAGGTGTATTTCACACTGATTGACATCAGCAGGATTGCCAAAGTAGGCAATTTGAAATGTATTGTGTGTGACTTACCTAAAATGCATTGCTCCCTACACAGCCAGTGACACACACACAAAACATCCACAACTGACATGTGTGGGTATAGAACCCCTAACAGAGGTCTATATCACACTACAAGATGCTGTTATAGGACACACCACAGGGATTACTGAGAAGTCCTACCCCAAAGGTGTATTTCACAATGAATAACAACAGCAGGATTGCCAAAGTAGGCCATTTGAAATGTACTGCATGTGACTAGCATAAAATGCATTGCTCCCTACACAGACAGTGACACACACAAAACATCCACAACTGACATGTGTAGGTATAGAACCCCTAACAAAGGTCTATATCACACTACAGCATAGAGCTGTTATAGGACACACCACAGGGAATACTGGAAAATCCCTCCCCAAAGGTGTATTTCACAATGAATGACATCAGCAGGATTGCCAAAGTAGGCCATTTGAAATGTACTGCGTGTGACAAGGCTAAAGTGCATTGCTCCCTACATAGACATTGTAACACACATAAAACATCCACAACTGTCATGGGTGGGAATGGAACCCTAACATAGTTCTAAATCACACTACAGTAGTATGCAGATATGGCACGCACTATGGAGGTTACTGGACTGCAACCTTCCCAGAGGTGTATTTCTAGGTGACATCAGCAGCCTTGCCAAAGTTGAGCATATGAATTGTAGGGAGTGTGAGTACCCTAAAAAGCATTGCTCTCTACACCGACAGAGTCAGACAAAAACACACACATATGCCATGTCTGGGATTAGTACACCTACATAGCTACTTTATCACACTACAGCAGTATGCAGTTATAGGATGCGCTACGGAGATTACTGGTCTGTGACCTTCCCAGAGGTGTATTTCTAGGTGGATGACATCAGCAGCCTTGCTAAAGTTGAGTATATGACTTGTAGGCAGTGTGAGTACCCTAAAAAGCACTGCTCTTTACACAGACAGAATCAGACACACATGCACATACACACACACACGCAATGTTGGGGATTAGATCACCTACATAACTGCTTTATCACACTACAGCAGTGCACAGTTACAGGATGTGCTGACAACCTTCCCAGAGGTGTATTTCTAGGTGGATGACATCAGCAGCCTTGCCAAGATTGAGCAATTGAATTGTTGGGAGTGTGACTACCCTAAAAAGGATTGCACTCTACACAGTCAGACAGACACACACACACACACTTGCCAAGTCTGGGATTTGAACTCCTACTTAACTAGCTTATTACATTACAGCAGTTATGGGACACGTCACTGAGATTATTGGACTTTAACTCTCCTAAAGGTGTATTTCACATTGGATGACCTCAGCAGGCTTGTCATAGTAGGGTTATGGGGAAGGCAGCGTGTGTGCATGGGTCATAACCCATTCATCCAGGGGTTGACATGCCACATGCGGGAACACACAGGATCATATTTCACAGGTGCATGTATACAGCTGCTAGATGACTACTTCCTTGTACAGTCATGTTGCACAGCTGGCACATGCACCACATAGTCTGTAATGCTGACAGATACAGGTGGCTAGTATCTGCAGAGAGTGACATCTGCACCTCATGTGTTTGGGGCCCTTTGGCTGTGTGCTGGGTGGGACAGGCCTGGATGGCTCCTTGTCACAGTCACCCTCTTCTACACATCTATGTCTGTCTACCTTTGGCTTATTATAGTGTGTTGTCCTTACATATATGTCTGTATTCCTATCCACTGTGTGTGTGCAAGGCATTAGTGGTGCATACTGGGAAGTGTCTGCACTGACAAATGCGACTGCCAGATATGTCTGGTCCACTGGTGTTTGCAGACATGGCCTTCATGTGTTTAAGGGTGTGAGCATGCCTAGTATAACCTTTCTGTATGTTGTTGACTGACATTGTATTCATTTCTCTAAGTGTGTGAGCATGCCCAGTATGGCAGTCTGTATTGCATGTGTGGTTCATGTCCAGGTAGTTTGTACTGCAGTGCTGACCTTTGTGTTGTACACCGACAGGTAGCATGGTGTCTTTGCAGGGTATCCATCGATCATTGGGCATTGACTGTTACTACATTTCTGGATAATGGGGGGGGGCACACCTGACTGTTTCTACATTTCTACACAGATTTTGGGAGGGCACACCTGACTGTTACTATATTTCTATGTAGGATGACTGTTACTATATTTCTATGTAGGATGGGGGGCACACCTGACTATTTCTACATTTCTTCACAGGATTGGGGGGGGCACTCTTGACTGTTACTATATGTCTATGTAGGATGGGGGGGCACACCTGACACTTGTACACATTTGCTAGGACTGTACTGGTATGTTGGGTACTCCATTTCAGTCTGTGGTCTTACCTATCATGCTGGCAAGAGGCATACCAGTGTACTACAGATCTTAGCTTTTAATTATCTACATATTAGTTTCTGATTTCCTAGCCTTCACAGTTGACATCCCACTGCCTGGCCTGCTGTACTCTGTCTGTGTAGGCCTGGGGGGAGGTTACCCATAGACCTCATTCAGAGGCCATAGCACAGCGTTTGTTTGCATTTGCCTACACCTGTCCTGCTGGCTGTGACTGTTGTTGGATATGTGACCCACCCCCCTGACTGGCGAGTGTGAGTCACTTACCTTGTGGGTGTTCCAGTATTGAGGGTGGTGCTGCAAGGCTGCCTATGTTGGATGCTCATAGTACACTCCCTACACATGGGTAGGCACAGGTAGTGTAATGTTGGCATCCCTTTTACTGTATGTGAGAGTCAGAGAGAGGTGTTATTTCCTGGGTCCCTTCCATGTCTGTGTATGTGCTATGGGTTGCCTCTCTGCCAAGGCCAGGGAATACTGGGCACGCCTCCTTCTGCCTACTGGGGCAGGCTCAGGTTGTTCCTCCTCCAAGTCACTCTGTGCCTGTTTAGGCCTTAGCAATGGTGAGGGGCTGTGTGGCCCTGCCTTGTGCTGTTCCTGCTGCAGCTGTTTCCACAGGATCATATTATGTAGCATGGCAGATACAAGGACAATTTGGGTACATATAGCTGGCAAGTACTGCAAGGCTCCACCGGATGTGTCCAGGCACTGGAACCGTGACTTGAGCATCCCAAACACACTCTCTATTATGATTCTTGTTTGTGCGTGTACCTCATTCTGGAGTTCTTGTTCAGGTATGTGTGCATTTCTGATGGGTGTCATCAGCCACGGCTCCAGTGTGTATCCAGTATTCCCTACTAGGTGACCATGTGGGATTTCCCCATTGGCAAATCTCTGGTACAGCTGCATCAGATGCCAGATGTGGGAATCGTGATAGCTTCCCGTGCAGCCAGCATGCACAATCATTATTATGCCCTGGGCATTGCACATGACCTGGCAGTTGATAGAGGAGAATCCCTTGCAGTTGATGTAGACCCTACCCCGCTAACCGGGTGGTGCTTTGATGTATATGTGCATGCAGTCTATAGCACCCACTACATCAGGGTATTATGCTATTTGGTGGAACAGTTGCATATTGCTGGCCAACACCTCACAGGTGTTGGGGAAATATACATGCTCACTGACATGTGCTGACATGGCATCCAGGAACTGGTGGAGTACCCTGGATGCTGATGCCTGCAAAATCCCCATCATATCCCCAGTTGGCATTTGGAAGGCACCTGTAGCTAGCATTCTTAGGCCTACACATACCTTGGTATCCACTGGGATGGGTTCCTCTCTGTTAGTTCTGTGTCAGGCGTGGCCGACACAGCTCAACAATTTGCTGTAGGAGGTCCCTGTCTACCCTATAGCACTCCACTATCTCCAGCTCATGTAGCTCTTGGTAGGTTACCCTGGGTCTGTACACTATTCTCTGTCTCCTTACTGTGGGTTTCTTGGCAGCATTCACATCCTCACACCCTCAGCCTTTTCCACAAGTTGTATGATAGCTATTGCACCCCCTATCATTTTGCTGTTGTGAGTGTTAAACGTTCCCTGATTGTTTACACTGGTCATGTAGAATGTGGGAAAAAACAGCAAAGTAGGTGTTTGCATAGTTTATAGTAGTGTTCTGGGCTGGGCTGTTCTGCTGCCTGTGTAATTGGCTGATTCTGATACATTTCACCTGCCAGCTAAGCTAGTACTCCTTGATTACCTTCCTAGTGCTGTTTTCCCTTCCCATTGTTTTCCTGTTTAAGCCCGGGGGCATGCTGCGCAAACAGAGTGCTCAATTCTGCACACTGCTGCTATTTCCTGGTTTAACCTCTTTTTTCTTCCTGTACAACCTGGTGCGCGGCAAGCATACCCGCAGGTTTAGACACACCCCCTAGCCTAGCTGTGTTAAGCCTGGAGCAAACCTGAGCCACAGGGCTCCGGTCCACTTACAGTATGCCTGACTCCCCCCATGATATCATCTACCTCCTAGGCTTGCACCAAAATATTCCTACTCTTACACTGTTGGGACCTGACTCACATGCTTGGGTAAACTGGGATTCACTATCCTTCCCCTCATTTGCATAGGATTGCCTACTAATGCATAGTTACATATCTCACACCGAGCCTCCCCCCATAGCAACCACTACTCACTGCCCAGGTTGTCTTCTGTCTGCCATTGACTTTCGTGGCAGAAGACTGATTTTAGTTAGAATGCTTAATTTATGTTCATTTTGTTAATCCCCCCCCCCCGATCCCATTTGCACGCCGCTGCCCTATGCTTAAATATCCGAGATCGGCTAAAAAAAAATAAAAGTTGATTTTTTTTTTTATTTTTTGTATTGTTTGCAATGCCAATGGCCTTACACATGGCCACTGGCATGCTTACTACATGATATGCAGCCTTTATTTGGAGATGTCATAGCTCCATTTTGGATTTTGGAGAAATCTACTCGGTTACTAACCAAGTACATTTCTGCTTATTGCACTAGTCCTGCACGGACGGTCGCAAGCTTCCTGGATCAAAAAATCACCTCATTTGCATGTATTTCTCCTGCAAATGGGGCGATTTGCATACAAGGGCTTCGTCCATGCAGGATTAGTGCAGGAGCTCTCGTGCATGCCCCTGTAGGCTGTTCCTGGATCGCATGGCAGACATATTGCCTGCTTGAGCTCCTGCACCGATCTTGCACTCTGTGCAAGCTTTTGAGAATCTGAGGGCATGTCTAGTAGTTCTTCAATCAGTCTAATTTCACTGTGCCCCATGATGTCTCATTCTGTCAGTGACCCATTCAATACCTATACTATGTGGTATTGAAAAGTACAAATATGGAACGTCTATGGTCAAAAAGTTAACCTCTTGCGTAAACCGCACAGAATTAATAGCTGCCAAAAAATCCCATGATTCTTTATATATTTATTTCTCTTTTTCAACATACTTTTTTTAAATACTGTCAACATACTTTGTGCTAGCATAGTTAATAGACAACCTTGCATCTACCAATGTTATCATAGGTGGATCAGAAATACTCTTATGTAATTTGGGGATAACGAAAAGTGTAGGGACCCTAGGTGATAAAATAGTCAAATAGTTTAAAGTGGGTAAATCAATCAAGCCTTCTATAAACAAGTCATTCAAGTAAGACTTTATGTTCCTGTGGGCTACATTCATTTCGCTAATACTCACTTTGTATATACATCACTATCTAACACTCTTTTCATTCTAATGTTATAGTCTGTAATGGCCATAACTACTACTCCACCTCCTTTATCGGGTTTTAACACCCATAATGGAAGTGTTCTCAAATTATTCAAAGCTTCCTTCTCTTCATTGTTAATGTTCATGTTCTCTTTATATATATGTTGTCTCAATAAGCCCTTAAGATCTAATTCACACAAGTTTTCATATAATAATAACAATGGGTGAACAAGAGGGTTAAAAATGCTGGAGACTCTCAAATCATTACATTCTACATGATTATTGCCAAACAAAACTGTTAGGTTCATTTTTTGTATAAACATTTTTAAGTCAATAAGTGTCTTTGATAAATCAAAATGGCAAGTTGGAACGAATGTAAGGCCCTTAGAAAACAGTTCAACCAATAGGGGATCAACTTCATAACTGGAGTAGTTATAGATTTTAAAGTCGCCAACAATGTTAGTTAGGAATTTACACTCACAAATGTTTTTTTTCACAACTCATCAAAGAAGTAACCATTACCTCCTCTTTTTGGTGTTGTTCTTGTTGAAATTCTTGTTTGATCCCCTGGTTTTGGTGTTGTTCTTGTTGAAATTCTTGTTTGATCCCCTGGTATTGTAGAACCGCTGGTGATTCTGGCCCTGTTCATAATGAAAATCCTGCCGCTCGTTCCGTTGTTGAAAATTCCCTTTATTCTGCCTATTATTCCCATTAACAGAAGTTGAACCTGCCGTCTGATCTTCCATAACGTTTGCGTTGCAATGAAGTGAGTTCTGGGCTAGTGACGTCACATCAGCAACGGTCGAACTGGTGCTAGTATTATGATTGGTTGCAGTTTGTGAAGGATGGCCAATAATGTTCCTATGTTGTAATGGGCGAGGTTTAGGGAAGGCTACCCCATTTCTGTAGTCTGCCAGGTCTCTATTTAGTTTTTTAATTTTAACTTCAACATTCCTGGTCATCTGTTGATCAATATAGCCGAATATTTTCTTATAATCATAAAGGTACCTGGAGAAATCACTATGGCTCTGTACTTCAGTGCCCAAATTACTGATTTCTACTACTAAAACATCAATCATTGATTGATAGTGTTTAGACATAAGTGAAATAAGCTCTAACCCATGCTTGTTAAACAAAGCAATCAGTTTACCATGAAAATCAGATCCTGGTTCTAACCCGTTCGGGTATTTCCATGAATGAAGGCCTTTTGGCACAATACCTTCTTTGCTACACTCTGCAAAATAGCCCACCTCAAGCTGTAGTTTTCTTAGCTTCATAAGTTTAGTGTCTAATATCGCTGATTTAGACACTAGAGTTTCACTTCCTCTAGCCGGTTGTCCCTGAATACACTGTTCAAAAGGTCTCTTTAGGCTGGGAAGCTCTTTCATCCAGCCAGCAACATCAGGGACCCCAATAAGGCCCCGAGGGAGTTAACACTGGTGCTGCATTCACTTTCTGCACATTATTTGCACTTGCAGTAACAGTCTGTAAGTCTCTACCGTTACTCAGATCATTATAAGTAACATCCGTTAAACTAAAACAGTTTGGAGCATTAGCTTCTGTAACAGCCATTACAGTATAACCTGGTGCCTGGATACCAAGTTGACTCTGTTGGCTCAGACAATCTACTCTTGATGCAAGGTCCACGAGGCATTGGTTCATAGCAGTAATAAGACCTGTTAAGTTTCCCATATCACTCAAACAGGGTTGAGATATCTCTAAATGTTGAGACAGCAGTTCCATCGATGAATTTAGCAGACCCCCAGCTGCCATTCGACACACAATGTAAACCCAGCAAGCAAAACACTAAAACAACAAGCAAGATAAAAGTCAAAGGAGGATCCAAACCCACAGACAAGGCTTAATACCCTCAGACCAGTAATGTGAAGCAGTTTTCATCCGATCAAATCACCAGACTTCTTCAGACAAAATTCAGAAACAGACACCATTATTTAATACATAAGTCTTTTCCCTCCATTCAAAAATCTGACCAATCAGTTGTAATACATCATTTTACATCTAATTAATCAATTAAAGTTCATCACTTAAACAAAACACAATTTTTTAAAAAATATATCCAATAAAATATGTCCGCATTTAAACTACTATATATTAAAGAAAAAAATGCATATTATGAATACATAAGTATATAAAACCACGTCCCCCTATCCTAAAATTACATCATAAAAAGCGGGGTAAAATAACCCTCAAAAAAATAAACAGCCTAATCTTAAATTATGTTAAACATTTATATTATTAATTTTATACAAAAAAATAAGCACAAATAGTTGTTAGTTGAATTATTAACACATAAAATTCATCTAGTGAGGCTTCTCAATTTTAATATATAAGCAATTGAGAACACTTCATTTAAGCCTTTTTTTTATGGAACTCACTTTAGAAGTACAGCAAAAGAGAAGGAGGGGGTTTACAAATCAATTTTAGGGCTTAGTTGACAGTGCAGGGGTATTAAATGAAACTAGTAATAATGAAATTTACCCATGCAATTTTGGAAATGAGAAATATAACCTCACTGTGAATTATGCCTCTAGTTTTATAACTCAATTTAGTGTTGATTGATGCTAGTATAATAAACATATTGACCAAAGATTGGAAGCTGTTTTCATTTGATGATGAAATGATTTATTAGAGGAAAAGGTGAAAATCAGTAAGTTATTTGAGAAATAAATAAAATATTGTATTGTTGTAATAAAGTAACTGTATGAACCTGAAACATGTGAATGTGCAAGGCTTGCAGCCTTTGCAGATACATGGCATCACATACTACCTTACAATTTGTGTAAAATATATAATATAAAATAAAATAACAATAATAATTAATAATTCATAATCTTCATCTCCTAATGTCTGATGAACTCAGAACTCACTTCCAGAAGACACAGATGTTATGAAAGATGAGATGGCAGGATGAACTTCTGTTATTCTGTTAATGAGAATAATAAAATAAAATGAATAAACGAATTTTTTCAACAAGAATACACAACAGGCACCATAGAACACAGAACAGAATCACCAGCGGTTCTACTGACAAGAATTTCAAACAACACAAAAGAAAAACAGAAGAACGACAACTTAAAAAAAGAAGTTTTGTGGCTTGTTTGAACTTCTGTAGTTGTGGCAACTTTTAAAAATTTGATAGTTGTTGTTTTGTTTCTAATCCCTGCCTTACATTCTGTTTTACTAAGGGTTTTGATTTATCAAAGACACTTTATTACTATAAATAAGAATATTAATGAATGAACCTAAAAGTTTTTTTTTTTGATAATCGTAATGTGTAATGAATTGAGAGCAGAAAGTTTTTTGTTTTTTAACCCATTGTTTATTATATGTTAACTTTTGTGAATTATGTGTTAATTACTTCTTAAGGGCTTATATATGAAAGAGAACATGAAAGAGACATGAACAAGAAACAAAACAGAGAAGAAGGAAACAATGAATAATTTGAAGTTTGAATAATTTTAGAACAGAGGTGGAGTGAGTAAATATGACTATAGCAGTAGATAACATTAGAATGAGAGTGACTATGGAATATACATGAAAGAAGTAATAGTGATTATGTAGCCCACAGGATGATAAAGTGAGTAAACTTGATGATGTGAATCACAGAAATCTTGAATTGATACCCACTTTTAGTTTATTTTTATTTTTTTTGATTTAACCACTTTAACACTTTTAATTTAATTTTATATACTATTATCCCTACTCCACCTATCCCCACATTATTTAGAGTATTTTTTTCTTAACTATGCTAGCACAATGTATGTTGACAGTATTATTTAAAAAATAATGTATGTATGAAAAATAAATATAAAAAGAAAAAGGAAAAAGAAATAATTTAAAGAGAATCTTTTTAAATTTGTTAACTATTTTTTCTTAGGCACTTAAATATTTGTACTTTGATTAAATACATAGTATATTTGTACTTTTAGGATATACAATGAGTACATCATCACATGTATTGAAATAATGAAACATGTGATTGAAGAACTATTAGACATTATTTTGACCATAAATTATGTTATGTTTGATAGTGAAATTTTTTTACAAGTGGGTATAGCAATGGGCTCACCTTGTGGAGCAAGTGTTGTTAACTTGGTGATGGCCCATTGGGAATCCCACTATGTGTTTAATGACCCTATTATTATGTCTTCCATTTGTTTCTATATGAGATTTTTGGATGATATTTTTATTTTGTTTAAAGAGGATGGATCAGCAGCAAATGAATTGGTGAGACAATTGAATGCTACTACTGAATTTTTAAACTTTACAAGTTCTTTTAAGGAAAATTGCATTCCTTATTTAGGCATCTTGCTAGTGAAAGATAATATCAAAGAATCCTACTCAGCAAGAATTTTCCATAAGAAAACTTATTCAAATTCATTGTTGCACTTTTCTAGCTCCCACCCCCTTCACCAAAAGAGGTCAGTGGTGAAGGGTCTGTTGGTACATGCAGCTATGATGGTTAGGGAAGAAGTTTACTTTATAGAGGAATGTAGTACTTTAAAACAAATGTCTTAAGGAGAGGCTACCCGGAACATTTAATTATGGAACTCACTTTGGAAGTACAGCAAAAGAGAAGGAGGGGGGTTTTACAAACCAATTTCAGGCTTAGTTGACAGTGCAGGGGTATTAAATGAAACTAGTAATAATGAAATTTACCCATGCAGTGTTGGAAATGAGAAATATAACCTCACTGTGAATTATGCCTCTAGTTTTATAACTCAATTTAGTGTTGATGCTTATAGTATAAGGAACATATTGACCAAGAACTGGAAGCTGTTTTCATTTGATGATGAAATGATTAATAAGATAGGTGAAAAACCTTCATTAAGTTTTAAGCGAGGCAGAAATATGAAATCATTATTGGAAATGTCTAAGCAAGTAACTGTATGAACACTGGGTATGTTTAAATGCGAGGCTTGTAGCCTTTGTAGATACATGGCATCAGGGTGTACCTTTATAATTTGTGATAAAATATATATAATAAATGGGAGGTACAATTGTAATTTGAAATCCGTGATCTATCTTGCGCAATGCCAGACATGCCCAGCATACTATATTGGTAAGACCGATAGGAAATTGAAGGAAAGAGCTTATGAGCATATATATAGTACTAGCAAGGGTAAAAATGAGAACGCTCTTGCAAGACATTGTACTAGTCACCTAGGCCATGTTTTTTCATTTAGGGTGATTGACCAAATAAGGCTAAGTATAAAAAGTGGCCCTTTCTCCTTAATTTTAGAAAGGCAAGAAGTGTTATGGCAGTTACGCCTGGATTTGAGTAAAAAAACAGGATTAAATGAGGTGATCTCAATTGCTTGTATATTAAAATTGAGAAGTCTCACTAGATGAATTTTATGTGTTAATAATTCAACTAACATCTATTTGTGCTTATTTTTTGTATAAAATTAATAATATAAATGTTTAACATAATTTAAGATTAGGTTGATTGTTTTTTTGAGGGTTATTTTACCCCCCCTTTTTATGATGTAATTTTAGGATAGAGGGGCATGTGGTTTCATATACGTATGTATTCGTAATATGCAATTTTTTTTCTTTAATATACAGTAGTTTAAATGTGGACGTATTTTACTGGATACATTTAAAAAAAAATGATGTTTTGTTTAAGAGATGAACTTTAATTGATTAATTGGATGTAAAATGATGTATTAGAACTGATTGGTCAGATTTTTGAATGGAGGGAAAAGATTTATGTACTTAATAATGGTGCCTGTTGTCTGAATTTTGTCTGAAGAAGTCCAGTGATTTGACCAGACGAAAAGTGCTTCACATTACTGGTCTGAGTGTATTAAACTTTGTCTGTGGATTTGGAACCTCCTTTGCCATTTATTTTGCTTGTTGTTTTAGTGTTTTGCTTGCTGGGTTTATTGCTCACACTCATTGTCCTGAATATTTTGAAAGTAGTTATTTCTGTGTGACACTTTAAATACAGTGCTCCATTTCCAATCCAGTGCATCTTCCATGCCACATACTCCCAGATGATTTCATGATGCTTAACCCACAATTTGGGTACATTTGTAATAAACATTTTGAAGCAGCACCAACTTTAACAGCATAAAGTAAAAAAAAAAAAAAAGTTATCCTACTAGCTGTTTTACAAACATATTCCTAAATGTGTACTCTGTGTCTGTTTTAAAAAGCATTATATTTCTGTGTTTGTTAGTATTATCACAATTGCATATTTTTAACTTTAATGTTTTTATTCATTTTTTTTTTCATGCAATGCTTGTCTCTACCACTTTTTAGACCATTGAAAATACAGTCTTTTTTCTTGTATGTCTACCTTTTCCTTATGTGTACAAAAATAGCCCAAGGGTTGGGCATCCATTGAGACAGTATGAGAGTTTTACTATCCACTTCCACAAGTGATGTTTTCCCCAAAGTAATCCCATTCCTTTAGGTAGACACCTCTGCTAATCTGTGATCTGTACCATGGATTTAGATGCACGTCATACTTCTATGAATATATCCCAACCCTCATCTAGTCTTATTACTCTCCACTCACCCACAGGATCCTCAGAACCTGGTTCGGTATGAATCTGTGTCGTCTGGGTCATAATAATGGCTGCACCACTCTATGCCACAGTGTCTGACTTGCATACATTTTATATGTCTGAGTATGTCATCCTGTGCTTAGCAGGAATAACCACTTTCCACATGTAGCAGGCACTCAGCTTCAATGCATCCATCCTAATGTACCTGAGGTATGACAATACACTGTATTACAGTATAATCAAATGTATTTTATTCTATATTCATTAAGTATAGTATTTTATGAGGCTGAGCCATGACAATTATTCTTTAGTCTTGAAAGTTACATACATTAAGGGTACAAAACAAGATGAAGACAATCCAGAAACTAGCCAATACCTTAAAGATGTGTTTTATGAGGAAAATGGTATAAATGCTAATGTTTCAGCATTACGTCTTTAAAGTAAAGAAAAGTGAATGGCAAACTGAGAAAGATTTTTATGGCTTGAACAATAGCAAAGGTGTTAGTCATGTATTTTAATCTATCATTTTCTTTACACAGGTGCTGTTTCTAGCGGGAGGTGAAAGACAGCTTATAATGAATTCTGTCATCACTTTGTGCATGTATGTATAGATTTATTTTCATTTGTCAGCATAAGATGTTTTCCATTTGTGTATCTCAGTGTTGTGCTACAACATTTGTCACAGAATCCACACTCACATAAATATCATATTTAATGACCTGAATATGATGAAAGCAAAGAATTTATTCAGATGCCAAACAAGTAAGTGCTATTACAGTATGAAAGGACTAGACAACTGGTGTCTTTATACACGACATCAGTCTCAGTTACTCCAAGTGACAGCTAGTCAGTGGGAATAATGTAGCTTGCAGTCACATGAGGTTTTGAAAATTCAATAAGTGCATGGCATATACTCTGTGAGGGCCTAACAGAAAAAAAAACTTACCACAGAAATATAATCAATGATAAGAGAATTAAAAAAAAACATAAGGTAAAAAGTAAGCAATTATTTTCCAGTATTTCACCATGGTAGAATTACTATTTTGTATGCCATATGAATGTTTTATTTTTTTATGGATATTATTCCCAAAAAACAAGATGTCAATGTTTTATTGCATTTGTCATCAGTGAAGAATATTAGTATATGTAGAAATTCATCATCATTTAATGAACATGTATCTAATTTCTTGAATGTATCCCCCATGTACCAACAAACCCTAATGACTGAAAATGAATTCCAGACATGTTTTGCTGATCTTATTTTAGAGTTATTGTCCAAAATAACTGTCCTAATTGTATTATATTATATTATATTGCAAAGTAGAAAAAGCTGAACAAGAATGTTCTTTCAAATTATCTATGTGTGTGTAGCTAGTGTCTTTCAGATGTCCACCCACTGCCACTTCTCTTAGCATCCTACCCATCCCAAACTTGAGCAGTAACTTGCTACATTTATCTGCTGAACCTTCTTTCAAAGGTACTTTCTAATATCTGTGTTGAATATTGTACTTTTAATTTTATAGACCAGTCCTGTCTTCCCTCTGATACCTTTCTTCTTGAACTGTGTAATACCACGGAGATCCTGTCTTATGCACCCATTTTATCTATCCTCCTCTCTTTGATATCTATACATAAGACTATATATAGCCCATCTAATCTCATCCTGTACTCATTTACTTCCACTCCCTTTAATACCATGCAGCCTTTCTATGCACCTTCTGAGCTAGTTTGATATCATTATACCTAAGTGGATAACAGAAATGAAGACTGAACTGCAGCTGTGTATTCATCAGGGACATACGGGGGCTATATAACCATTACATTCATAGAATCAATTCTCTCAAAGTTGCCAAACATCTTATTGGTCTGAGAAACAGCTATCTTAGCCTGCCTGATGGTCCATTGTGGTGTAACTACCACACCAAAGACTGTTTCTTGATCTGTGCTTTTTGCCCTTCCTTTACCCATCTAATATTCTAGTTTAAGATTATTGAACACAAGTAAAGTACTTTTTATTTCATGATATTAAACATTACATAGCACTTCTCGGCTCCCCCTCCATCAGTCCAACTCCTTAGCTCCCTTTAAAGGCTCGGTCCTGCACCCATCAAACAGGTTAGTTGTTTTAATTTATTTCCCTTTTCTTAGGCTTTTTACTCCCTGTTTTCTATTCCAGGCCAATTCACTCATTTTTTACCCTTCATCAAGGTGAAGGTCAACTGCAGAGGACATAATTTAGCCAACACTGGGGCAGTTTACATTTTCCTCAATTCCTCCCTGTGCCTTAATTGCTCACACTCAGCTAGGTACTGGGGAGACGTGTACAATGGGGTGTTTGTGGAGGATACTCCCTTACTTCCAGAAGGAGTGTTACCACCAACAGGCCCTGCCCATCACCTTGGATTATAAGAAGTGGTGTCTTCATTCTCTACCAGGGAGATTACACTGCCCAATGTGAGCCTGAGGGCACACAAAACCCTCGCATCCCACCAGAATAGGTAAGTAGGCCACACACCTTCATTCCTTCCACCCAGGTCTTCCAGTGCTGGGACAGCTCATCGAACCCCAGCTGCCTGGGTCACAGCACGAACTCTATCCTTCTGCTCCATGGAGCCAAGCAGGTTCATAGGAAGTGCAAGGGTAACTGCCCTTGTAGGACATTTTAAGCCTAGCCAATTTCCCTTCAAATGTGAGAATCAAACCCTGTACCTTATATTTGCAAGGTAAACACCTTAACAGCAATGCCAATTCTGATATGTACAAAGAGGGTTTAAATAGTAAATGTTGTTTATTAGCTGTCAAAGCCACATGCAGGTTGCTTTTGTTTTTAATGCAGCTTGTTATTTCTGATACTAAGATGTCACACAAAACTGATCCTAAAAATGACTCCCTGTATAACAGCATTAACCATATTTTTAAGTATAAGGAGTCCAGATAGTCATTATGTTTTTCTTCCTGTTGCCCAGCTACTCTTCTACTTTTTTGTCAGCATTTTTCCAATTCCAAATCTCATAATTCAGTATCATGTATGCAACAGAGTCAGAAGTTTAACTGAAATCAAAATATTCACCATTGACTCAGTTTTCTTTCTCAAACTATGTCATAATCTACTCATAATATTGAATAATTTTAGACTGACATAACCTGTTTTCCTAAAACTATGTTGGTATGTATCTAACAGCCTTATTGTTTTCCAGGAACCAACTAGTTTTGCATTTCCTTCAGCATATTCTTCATGTGCATTCCTTGTTACCATGGTCTGTGGTGTCTAGAATATTTTCTAGTTTTCCCTTGTGAAATAGCAAAAGAGTAGCTTTCTGCTAGCCCTCTAGAACATAGCAACTCCTGCATGACTACTTGAAGAGTAATGACTGGCATCTGTAAGTGCACCATCCAGTTTCTTCAGGAGCCTAAGGATTAATACTGCTATGACATTGTGTTTTCTATTTACTTAACAACTTTAGTTTATTTTATACAACTTCTCTTGGTAAGTGTCTATGCACAAAATGTCTATCATTCTGCCATTTGTCTGCTTTAACTCTTGAACTACTACTTTTTTGGCTTTTTTTGTGATATCTTCCCATCTTTAACATATTCTTCTTTATACTTTTCTTTACACTATTTTCTCTTCTTTTAACTCACAACATTGCTTATTATTTTCATTGGAATACATTCTTAACCTCATTGTTGAAACCAGAACTGCTTCTTTCTTGTTTTTCCTGTTTTGTTCTTTTTCCCACCGTCCTGTAAAATTTGAATGAATCTCTCATAAACTGTTACCTCCACTATTTCATACCCACTTCCTGATTAAAAAGTAGAAATGGATAGCTCAGCTTCAGACAGATTAAAGCCTCCAATAATAAAAAAAAACAACTTTTTATTGCCATAATATTTTGTTAACTTCTTTACATGTTTATCTTTGCATCATCCTCTCTCAAAAAAATTGGGTGGTTATATTCTTGTATCTAACAAAATTGATCTCCCCCTATTTCTTTCAAGTCACATTTCAGAAATGTAAGCTTTGGAACATCACCAAAGTCCCCCTCTTCCTTCACCTTCTCTGCTCCTCTACCCTCAAGTACCTCACAAACAATGCTGTGCCTGATGTAGACTGGAAATCCTCCTCCTATTTTGGCATTGTATCCTGACTGAGGACATAATATCCTCAGATATCCATATCCTAGTCCCTTACATCACCTGAAAACAAAAACAGAACTGCTGAATAGAAAAAGACAAGTGTATCCAAAAAGAAAGTAAAATCCATGTAGTCAGAACACTCAAGTCACCAATTAAGAAAATTTGTACAAATCCAGGTGGCATTCTATTCAATGATGGCTCTGAAAAAAGAAGAATATATGGGTAGAATAACTTCTTTGGCTTATCTCTAGAAGATATTCCTTTAGTAATTAACTGGACCAAAGAGAAGGAATTCTTAAATATGGATGACTGAATGAGAGAGGAAAAGTTGTCTGCATAAGTACCCAGGTCTCTTATGACTGAAATCTTTAAGATTCTATGTCTCATTTGTTTACTTTCTGAAAGCAAAGTCAGAGACTATGCAATCCCTAATGCCATCTGCTTGCACCATAAGAGTTCTGGTTCACTGGATAGGTTGAGAATTACATTTTTAACTTATTTTCAGATATTATAGTATATCTATTAGCAGCAGATATCTTGCTGTATACTTTATTTAGTTTTGCTATTCACCAAAATACTTACCAAACAGAATAGGTGTTAGAGGGCAAGTGATGAAAGGGAATATTTGCAGCCAGAAGACTCAAGTCACCAAATAAGAAAAAAACACGTTTATTATATCACACAAGCTTGAATGTTTTAACACAAAGCTACATCAAGTGGAAAACAAATTAATTAAAAGAAGAAGTCACATGTTCATAATATATTTACTTCCATTGTTTAACAATATGTGTCAGTCAAGTAAACCATGTTGCATTTAAGCCTGGAAAGTAATCTAAATAAAGTAAATTTATTAAACTATATTCAGGAATTCAGTCATCATTGTTGAATACAATGCATCCTGGATTTGTAGAAAATCCAAGCATATTGCTCAACTGGAAAGGCTTCAAAGACTTCTAACCAAGAAAGTTAAAAGTTTTAAATCTGTGAGGTCACCTGTGTCTAGCTTTTTGAGCCATGTAGGACACACTCCTATATGACCTCCTATTTCTTCACAAAACCAGTACCTCTAAAAACATCAGTATGAAGGGGACCTAAATCTACATTAAAACATAAATAAGACTCACTGCAGGGATATATTCTTAAAAGAAAAACTCTCACAAAAGAGGCAGAGGGTGAGGTAAAAAAGAAGATTCCTTTAATCCAACCAAGACATACGTTCTGGTACCTCGGCAATTCGTCTTCATGGAACAATAACCATCTATACTCATCGTCTTTTTATATTCTCATCAATTAAATCATTACATAATCAACTAATTCATTACATAATAATCAACTTCATCATTATTCAATTATTATAAATGATACCAAATACAATTCAAACACTCTCACCTAAATATGTGTTTTATAAACACAATATTCCATCATATGCTACTTAATAAATTCTTTAACATTTTTAGTGACTAATGAATTATTTAATATGCTATAAAACTAATTTATTTTTATAAAAAGGATTAAAGGAATCTTCTTTTTTACCTCACCCTCTGCCTCTTTTGTGAGAGTTTTTCTTTCAAGTTTTGTATTGTGTCCTCTGTGTTTTTTTATATATTCTTAACTCAGCATGTTCCCACCCTATAGAATAACTTATCACAAAGTACTACTTTGGGTACCTTTAAGCCTAGTTTCAGAAGTGTAGAATGGGCAAGACTCTCATTTGTTACCTCCTCAAACCTGAAGAGCAAAAAAAAAAATCTTTTTATAAGTATAATTTGCCCCTTGTCAAGTCAGTAAAGAATGATGACATACATTTGACTTTCAGATTTCATATCCTTCAGAAAATATATACTAATGCAACACCTAATTTCTAGCAACTATTTAATTTATAAACATTGCCTCTGATCTTCCCAACTTCAAGTTAATAAAAATGTCATACAATTGAGTTTCCAACTTCATATCCTTTAGAAAAATGTGTACTAATGCAAAGTCTAGAATGCTAGCAACTTTCTAATTTTATTAGAGAAATGTTTTATACTTAGTTTCTGAAATTCAAGTCACTAAATAATGACATCCCTTTGAGTTTCAGACTTCATATCCTTCAGAGAAAATGTATATTAATACAAAACGTCTTATTCTAGCAACTTTCTAATTATAAGAGGAATATTTAACTCGTTGTCCCTGATTCCCCCACTATTAATTTTATCTTTGTACAGATCTGTCACTGTTACACTTGAAAAGAAGGGTAAGAGACAGAAATATTACAAATAAAGCAGCATTTTTTTATTTTTTTTTCTTACTTGCTGCTTAGCATGTGTGAGCACTATCTCCATCTTCTCCACCACCCTGGGTTATAGCAGGCAAGGAATTAATTCCCCCAGGTTCCCAGTCTTGTTCAGTAAAAAAAAAAATAATAATAATTACAAATTAAATAAAATAAATGTCATTATGCACCAAAAATGCCATAAGCTAACTATTTTTCTTTTCATCTAACTACAGGCCTACAATGCAAAAGAAAGAAAACACTGATTACTTTTACCTTATTTTGTTTATAAATAATAAATAATAGTTAGTGTGGGCACCAAATAAAACCCCCACTAACTGCCTTCACTACCGTGCTCACTCCACCCAGTGACCTAATCCATAGCCTTTAGAATGGTGCCTGAAGCTCATCTCTTACATAAAATGTAGGGATGTGCAGACATACACACACATGATACTAAAAGGGGATGGAAAGCAGTCAAGAAATGCAAAAAATAATTAGAAAGCTGTAAAGGGGGCATTTACATTTAATCAAGGTAAAAAGTAAAACTAAAATGATTTTTCTTAATTTTGTACCCCTTCTACACTAGTGCCTGGGCTGCTGCACTTTTCACCTTAGCCTTCCTACACTACTGGTTAGTCTTGCTGACTGGCTGGGCAGACAGAACTTTACTCCAGGGATATGTTGAAAAGCCTTATTCAACTGGAAGGTAAGTAGTATTAAGTACTTGACAAGAGTGAAAAGAAAATTTAAGTTTTCCTACTTAAAGATGTATATTGCTAGACATCCCTTTAATCACTTGCCAAGTATAATTCTTTTTTTTTTCAATAATTTTTATTTATTCTTTTCATTGATCCAAAATAACATACATAATATAACAGGTAGAGGTAAGACATCTTCACAGTAAACAGTTGCTATACATTGAGGGTAATACAAACAGAAATAAAACAATCAATCAATACTATTTACACTATATACATAGATGCTTTCAATACTCAAGAGAAGAATTGATACATTTCAGTGAGATTGTTGTGGAAGTGAGTATACCTTAGAGAAAGGAGAGAGATGAAAGAGAAGAAAACTTCTTGAGCTATGAATATAGTTTAGTATGGAATCTTTTATTCGTATTTAAGTCTGATACAATGTCATGAGCTAGGCAAGAATGATATTGAAGATTTGTTCCCATAATTTTGTGTGTTTGATGTTTTTATTTCCCTTATCGATTAAAATTTTTTGGGCTAAGAGATGTTTGGTCACCATTAATTTAAAATTCTCCCAGGATATGTTATTTAGGTTAAGCCAATTGGTTGCTATATAGAGTTTCAGAAAGAGAAAAATATTTATCATTGTAATTGCTTGATTTTTAGAGATGTTGTTTGGTAGGATATGTAGAAGAGTGAATTCCCAGTTGAGTGTGGATGTTTGATAGCCCATTTTTTTGTAATTGGAATTTAAGGGAGTTCCAGAGTTTAAATACACATTTACAACTCCAGAATAAATGGAGAATATCAGCCGTTTGAATTTTACAATGAGGACAAAGAGGGGATTTTGTAGAGTTAAATTTATGTAGGATAGCGGGTGTGAAATATGCGTTGTTATAGATCATCAGTTGTGTAAATGCCAATTTCTTAAGGGATATAGATTTATTTGTTAAGTTGATAGCTTGGTTTAGGTGAAGGGTATTGATGGATGGATTGTTCTTTCTCCAATAATCTGAGACAAGCAGATCATTTTGGAATGTAATGTCTTTGATTAATTTGCATGTATTAATGATATATTTTTTTAGTTGAGAGGATGGTCTTCCATAGTGAGTTACAGGTTGTTATATCATTGTTACTTATGTTGCAGTTTTGTAAATAGGTGGTACATAATTCTTTAATTTACCTTAAGATCACTAGATAGGATTTGGGGAGGTTCAAATGATTGCTTATTTCTTGTATAGAGCTGTTAATATATGGGTATATATCTTGGATAGTTATATTAATTAATTTGGGAAAGGGATTCAGGTTTAGAGACTAATTGTTAATTTTAAGGTTGGGATTTTTGTGTAAGGGTTGTAGCATCATCATAGCTTAAGTCAGATTTAGATACTTGAAGAGTTTTTGAGTTAGTGAGACAGAGTGGTTCAGGGGTTCTAATATTTTGCACGGTTTTATTAAACTTGTATTTAGAAATGGTAAGGCTTTGGGGATGATATCCAAGCTTTTGATATGTCTCTGGTATATAATTATCCACATCGATGACCAGTCTTTATTCTTTGGGTTGTATTCAGCTATTCACAGTACTCCAATAGTATTCGTAATTAGGTAATACATCTCAAAATTGGGAAGGTCTAGACCACCTTTACTTTTTGGGGTCAAGAGTTTGGTATATGAGATTCTGTTTTTTTTTTGGTTCCCATATAAATTTTGTGAGCAAAGTGTGAGTTTGTCTAAAAATGTATTGGGTATGTTTAATTGAGTAGTCATGAATATATAAAGTAATCTGGGTAATACATTAATTTTAATTACTGAGACTTTTGCCAGGAAAGGTAGTTTAAGATTTTTCCAACTATCAAGGTCTAAAATAATATTTTGCCATTTTTGAGTTATATTATTTGAGTAAAAATCTTTATTGTTTGTTGAGAAAAATGATGCCTAAATAGTTGATTATCTCTTTTGTTTTTATATTTCCTATTAGAGGTAGGAGTGAGGATGGTTTAGGGGTTTTTAAAGGAAATATGCTAGTTTTTTTTAAGATTTAATTTGTAGTTTGAAATCTTTGAGAAGTTTTCTACAGCTGATAGTATTTTGTTTACATCTGAGATTGGTGTGGTACAATAGATATTCAAATCATCTGTAAAGGCTGAGAGGAAGATTTTTGTGTTAAATAGTATTGGGGGGTTATGGTAAATATTTTGTTTCATATTTAGGAATAGTGGCTCAAGATATAACTTAAAGAGTATAGGAGATAGAGGGCATCCTTGACGGGTTCCATTTTTAATTGAAATTCTGGTAGACCAAGTTTTGTTGATATATAAAGATGTATAAGATTTGTTCTATATAATTTTCAGTATCTGGATAAATATGTGTGGAATATTAAAATAGGGTAATGTTTGGAGTAGAAAGTCAGTATTTACTCTATCAAAAGCTTTATGAGCATCAATAATTAGAGTGTATATGTTTAGGTTATAATGATTAGCCTGGGATATTAGAGTATTAAGAGTTAGTGTATTATCACTTGTTTGTCTGAGTGTTGTGAAGCCAGGTTGTTCGGGGGAGATAATTTTATCTAGTAATTTTTTCAGTCTATTTGCAAATATGGATGTTAGAATTTTGGTGTCAATGTTTAATAGTTAGATGGGTCTATAGCTATCTGGGTTTTTTGGGGTCAGCCTGATCTTTGAGTATAAAAATAGTTTTAGATGCATTAAAGTGAAGGTCATTAATTTTATTGTTTATTATATAGTTCAGTATATGGAATAGAATTTGAGCTACTCTAGGGGAGAAGGTTTTGAAAAATTCACCTGTGATACTGTCTGGGCCTGGGGCTTTATGTGATTTCATTTGGTGGATAGTTGTGGTTATTTCACTGATAGAGATAGGTTCAATTAACCTTTCTTGTTGTTTTGTATCTAGTTTCAGGAAATTGAGTTTTTGAAGGAAATTTGTTCTTTCTTCTTTGGAGGCTATTAACATTTGGTCACCATAGGTCTGCGAATATATTCGTTTGAAGATTTTATTAATATCTTCAATATTTGTGTAGTGGATATTTTCATAGAGTATTTCAGATATTTGTGAGGGAGGTTTAGTTTGAGTTATGATTCTGGCCAGTGCTCACGATGGTATTTGCATTTCGTTAGCATAGTTAGCTAGCATTTTGGTTTCATAAAAGGATAGTTTGCTGTTATGTAATAGGTATAGGTCTTTTTGAAGTTTCAGGATTTCAGACTCAGTTTGGGTATTATATTTTATTAATAGGCAATTCTCAAGTTTTTGTATTTTGGCTTCTAAGTCCTGTTCTTTAAGATGAATGTTTTATAGTAGGATGCTTTTTAATAAGCATTCCCCTAATTTGGGCATTGGTTGCCGCCCATTTGATATCCACAGGTAATTGGGAGTTAAGAACTTTAGAAAGGGTTGATTTGAGTAAGGTTTGAATATCGTTTATTATTTCCTTTTTGGTTAGAAGGTTGGGGTTCAAAGACCAATTGTAGCTTTTTTTCATTGTGTTATTCATTGTGATTCCATTGAGGTTTAGAGTAATTTTGGAGTGGTCCGATATGTATCTAGTGTGTACGGTCATTTTAGGGGCTATTTTGATAAATGAGTCTGAAATTAGAAAGAAATCTATTCGCAACCACATTTTGTGGCATTGGGAGTAGAATGTGAATCTACTGGATTTATTTAGACTATCTCCATATTTAAAGGGGTCATATAACTTGTAATCCTGAATAAGTTATCTTAGTGCTAGATGAGCTTGTTTATTAGGTATTATATTTGTACTTGTTTTGTCTTTGTCAGGATTTAGATATGTGTTCCAATCTCCACCTAGGATCATGTAATAATCTTGGAATTTAAGATAGGATATAATGAGGTGAGAAAGATGTGTTGGTTTTTACAAGGGGCTTAAACATTAAGGACGAGATGAGGTTTAGGAAGACTTGGAGTTAGAATAGTTACGTAGCACCATCTTCCCTCTTTGTCTACTTTGGTTTCTAAAATTTTATCTTGGAACTGGTTTTTAATTATTATAGCTACCCCCGCACTATTGGATTTGCCTTCAGAAGCTATGATAACCTTTATCCATTTTTTTCTCTTTAATTTCTGACCATTGTTCAAGTGTTAAATGAGTTTCCTGGATCAATATGAAGTTCGATTTCACTTTTAGGATGAGGTGTAGGAAAAGTTTTCTTTTTTTCTGGAGCCCTTTAGTATTCCATGAGTCAAATTCCCACATTTATGTAATTAGGTTGTTTGTGAAATAAGTCTGGAGTGATTGTTTGTGATGTTGATTTCTGTTCATGTATTGATAAAATAAAATTAAGAAAGCATCCTTTTATTCCTGTCCCCACCCAGTGCCTAACCACCATCCCCTTGTTCCAGGAAAAATGCAGGGAGTAAGTCGTTATTAGTTTTATAAATCTGTAGTACAGTATAGTAATTATGAAATGGGTTATCATATTTAGGTAAGTAATGGAAACCAGTATCCCTGCAAAGATTTTCTCTACATAGACAAAGCTTAACAAACTAATTCCTAAAAAGTGCCACTAAAGTATCCCTAATCTCCTGAACAGTTTTGTATCAGACTAATAGAATAATCAAAGTGTACATTCTATGTGATTATCAATAATTAAGAGGTGTGATTTGAAAAGGTCTCAGTGGAACCATTATATTGAGTAAAGGTCCATTAAACAAGGTTTTTGGTATAACTGTACAAATAAGTGTTAGTATAATATAAGAATCTACTAGAAGGTATTAGTAGAATTATTAGTTATATCCTTTAACTATTTTCACTAACATTGAAGTAGTATAAAAAAAACTAGGATTATTTTATGTGTTCTCCTTTGTTTTCTGTTCCTCTCTGCCTCCTTTCCATTAATATTATATCCTTTCCCTTCATGCTATGAATAGGACTGTACATATTGAAGATTTATAAAGGGCAGTTTGTGAAATACCATGAGAATAAAATGCCATTCTTCAAAATGTCATTTGTCTTATATAAATTCAGCTTTATACTAGAACTAATAAAAATATTCCAAATAACAACCAAGAAAAAAGTCAGCAACTGCAGGAGCAAGCCAAAGAAGCGTGACTAGAACAGCAACCTCCGACTTCGATAACAGCTTCGATTTCAATCCACGAAAATGTAATACAGCAAGCGTTGTAAAACATAAAGAGTCTCAATAGCGTAAAATAGCGTGACTCACTCCACGAACAACCACTCCAAAACACTCAGTTCACTTAGTTGGTGCCCCCAGGTAAAGTGTTGATCAAAAACCAACACGCTAGCAAGAATGTAATCCAAAATGCAAGGCACTGACGAACAACGCATCCACATGGATATAAAATACTATAAACTTTTATTTTGACATCAGAAATAACAGCCAAAAACACTAGTTTAGCGCTTTCATCTGCACCATCGCAGACTTCCTCAGAACTAGTGTGTCCATCATTATCAGCTGTTTAAAAACATAATTTGGCGCCAACATTTGATTCTTTTCTTAAAGACACAGACATTAAAAACCATTCATTACACCTATACCATACATACAAAAAACTGTGATGAAAACAACACATAATTTCCAATAAAAAAGTATCTAAAATATGATGATAATATATAAAAATTGTACATATATAACTGTACTGTGACATGCACATACTAAATGATCAGTACAAGCTAAAATTGATTGAATAACATTAATTAAATACTATGAATCCAAAATCAAAAAAGGTTTGATGCTAATGAAATCATTAATACCTGGACTTCTAGTGGAGTCAGTGAGGATCTGCCACTTGCTCTCCTTACAGGCGAATCTAGTTTTCCAATCACCCCCATACGATGTTTCTTTTTCCTCATCTATAATACAAAACAAAAATGTATGTTCTTCCCCACATTCTTTAATATGTCTATATAGTGCATTCTTACAATCCTTTTCAGGATTCTATAATAATAAACAATAAACTGTTCATAAAATCTCTTTAGCTCTCTTTCTGTTTTGCCTATGTAATAGGCCGAACAAATTTTGCATAGAGCTAAATAAACGACATGTTTGGTACAACAATTACCACCTATACTCCTTATCTCTGTGTGGTTTATGTCATCTAAAAAAATTTTGCTGTTGGTATTGATAAACTTGCATTGGTTGCATCTTCCACACTTACTAGTGAATATTTTTCCTTTTTTATTTTCCTTCCTCAGCTTTGTACTTTCCAACAACCTTTTTATATTGGGGCCCGTTTTATAAACAATCCTGGGTTTTTCTCCTAAAATTTTCTTGTTGGTATCAATAACTGTGATAATATCCCAATATTTATTGAGTATATCCTTTATTCTTAAACTATAAGGAGTATATGTAAGGACACAAACTCTACCCATATGCACATTTTCAGGAAGTGTATTATCGTTGACCTCCCTTGTGTAACCCAATAAGGGTTTAAATTTTAGTCCCCATTGGGATTTCACATATTTAATAGTTTCATTGATCATATCAATGGGATATCCTCTCTTACCAAATAATTGCGCAAGAAGCTCCATTTCCATTTCCATAAATTCCCTGGTAGATGACATCCTAGCACATCGAATACATTGCCCTTTAATAATGTTCTTGAAAATGTGTGGTGGATGTTCACTACCAAAAAATAAATAATCATTGGAAAATGTACTTTTTATTATATATCTTGTAAAAATCCCCATTGGTTAAACCAATATAAACATCCAAATAAGCTATACCTTCATTACTAATATTGTGAGTGAACTTGAGAATTGGGTCTATTAAGTCGTATATTAAATATATTCAATAAAAGGTGAAATTTTCTCTTTAGGACCTTTCCACAAAATGAATATATCGTCCAAAAATCTCACATAAAAGGTGATGTAAGGCGAGAATTCACATGTGGTAATAAATTCATTTTCCCAGTCAGACATTACCAAGTTTGCAAAGATGGGGCACAGGGCCCCCTCTATAGCACCCCTTTGTCTGAAAAACTCTCCTTCAAAAGTGAGATAATTGTGGTCCAAAACTAAACCCATCATATCTATGATTAAGTTCGTTTTGTCCCAGGACATTGATGAAAACTTCCTTATACTATTCCCAAACCTCTCTAGCTCTTCCTCCTTAGGTATGCTCGAGAACAAATCACATACATCGATTGTGATTAAGGTACAATGTTCAGTCCATATTTCAGGAGTAAGCTTGGCCAAAAAATCCCATGAATCTTTAATGATGAAAGGTACATTTTGATAAATGTGTTTAGTCCATCTATCAATGGTGACTCCAATGTTATATGTCTTGGATTTTGAGCCCGATATGATGGGTCTAAAAGGTGGCTTAGTCAGGGATTTGTGTATCTTAGGTATCCCTATTATACGAGCCATAACCGGATGATCAACTTTAAGAAACTTGTATAAATCTTGGGAAATACGATGGTCTATTAAATATTCTTCCAGAATCAAGTCAATTCTTCTAAAACCTATGTTTATTTGGTTAATGGAGACCATTTCATAGTTCCCTGTTTGATGTAAAATGTTGTGTATCTCGGCTTTGTAAGTAGTGTTGGAAAAAATCACTGCCCCCCCACCCTTGTCGGGTTTCATGATTCTCACTTCTTTGTTGTACATAAAATCATTCAAAACTGCTCTTTCTTGTTTAGTAATGTTGTCACTCAATAAATTGTTGTTGGTCCGATGCTCTCTAACAAAATCTTTTTTCAAATTATAAATGTCTTTACATACCATCTGGTCAAAAACATTCACCTGTGAGTTATATGGTGGGACGAAAGTACTTTTTCTCTTTAATTCTGTAGGTACATATGAAACTCCCCCATCCTTGTTACCTTCAAATAGTAAGGCAAGATTGAGCCTCCTACTAAATAATTTGATTTCTTTAATGTGGTCCACTAAATTGAATTTATTGGAGGGTACAAATTTCATGCCTTTGCATAAAAGAGAGCATAATTCATCCTTTATAACTGTATCTGTGTAGTTATATACATTAAACCCTTGAAAATCTATGATGTGAGGCTTGTCCTCCACCATTGTATTGTGTATATGTCCAGCTACATTCACAATAGCATCCTGATCAATCTTAAAATCTTCCTTACTAACAACAGTAGAAACTGTGTTGCCCTCTCGGGTGGAGATTAATCGTAATTGTATTTCCTGTGACTCTGAAACTCTGTTTTTCCGTAGTTCTGATGATGTCTTCCTCCCTGAAAATTCTCATGTCTATTCGTCTCCCTTCTACCTCTAAAAGGTCTATGTCCTTCTTCTGCTCTAAACTTCCTATCTTGTGGCCATACATATACTTTAAAAGTTTTGTATAACTCTATATCTCGTTCTAACTTTTTGTTTTTCCTACGGTAAATGTTTTCTGCCGTAGTATCCGCCATCTGAAATTGTTTGTGATAAAGCTCACTCCATTGCTCAAACAAAGGGTTACGTAAAATCATTTCATTAACATGTTCCACTTCGTCCACTAAGGTATTTAACTTCTCATCAAAACATTTTAATAATAGTTTCATGTACAAAATTCCAAAATCATCAAATAAATTATTGAATTCAGTAATAATACTTTCATTATATTCCACTCCCATGGGCAGTTTAAAAAATCTAATTCCCTTAGGAACTACCCGGGAATTAATACATTGTGTTAAGTAGGCTTTGTCAACCTTAATGTTTTGTATTTGTATTAAATAATTACCCATTCTATATATACTATCCTTAATATTATCACTTTCTTCTCCATCATAGTGTACTTTGCTTGATTTTGGCACATTATTAGAATCCAAAGTGTTAAAATCAAACACATATTCATTCCTGAGGAAATTATCAAAAGCATGGTGGTCACTAAATACTTGTTTGCCATTCACAACTTTCTTATTTCCCCCATTTTTATCTTTAAACTGTGAATGTATTTAACTATATACAGTACCTTTTGTTTTTGTATTTGGCATACAAGCCATAGTGGAATAAGTCCTTTGAGGTGGGTTGTTTTTGGGTTTAGCCCCTCTATTCTCCACTTCCACTCGACTGTGGAAAAAGCTAAAATCAAATGTAAAGTCCTTCTCCGGCGTTTCCAATTCCCCATTGTCCTTGAGAACCATGTCAATATTGCTAGGTTGATGGAGAGAATCACAGCCCTGCCCATTCGGAATTTCATCATTAGTCCCATCAGTAAGAACCAAGACATTGCCTACGTTATCATGAAGCATCGATAAACGCTTATGCGATGATGTCCGTTTGATTGTTCCATTACCCTGTGTAGACTTAATTAAGGATGAAACCAACTCGGTAAGTTTCTTGACATCCTGATGTAATCCAGCTACTTCAGCCCGTAGTAAAACTACTTCATCGCTGTTCGAAGCAGCCGACGCTCCTTCAACCACTTCCGCCATCGCTGAAAACAACAACTAATAAAAATATTCCAAATAACAACCAAGAAAAAAGTCAGCAACTGCAGGAGCAAGCCAAAGAAGCGTGACTAGAACAGCAACCTCCGAATACAGCTTCGATAACAGCTTCGATTTCAATACACGAAAATGTAAAACACCAAGCGTTGTAAAACATAAAAAGTCTGAATAGCGTAAAATAGCGTAACTCACTCCACGAACAACCACTCCAAAACACCCAGTTCACTTAGTTGGTGCCTCCAGGTAAAGTGTTGATCAAAAACCAACACGCTAGCAAGAATGTAATCCAAAATGCAAGGCACTGACGAACAACGGCGAACAAACGCATCCACATGGATATAAAATACTATAAACTTTTATTTTGACATCAGAAATAACAGCCAAAAACACTAGTTTAGCGCTTTCATCTGCTGCACCGCGCAGACTTCCTCAGAACTACTGTGTCCATCATTATCAGCTGTTTAAAAACATAATTTGGTGCCAACATTTGATTCTTTTCTTAAAGACGCAGACATTAAAAACCATTCATTACACCTATACCATACATACAAAAAACTGTGATGAAAACAACACATAATTTCCAATAAAAAAGTATCTAAAATATGATGATAATATATAAAAATTGTACATATATAACTGTACTGTGACATGCACATACTAAATGATCAGTACAAGCTAAAATTGATTGAATAACATTAATTAAATACTATGAATCCAAAATCAAAAAAGGTTTGATGCTAATGAAATCATTAATACCTGGACTTCTAGTGGAGTCAGTGAGGATCTGCCACTTGCTCTCCTTACAGGCTAATCTAGTTTTCCAATCACCCCCATACGATGTTTCTTTTTCCTCATCTATAATACAAAACAAAAATGTATGTTCTTCCCCACATTCTTTAATATGTCTGTATAGTGCATTCTTGCAATCCTTTTTCAGGATTCTATAATAATGTTCATAAATACGTTTCTTTAGCTCCCTTTCTGTTTTGCCTATATAATAGGCCGAACAAATATTGCATAGAGCTAAATAAACTACATGTTTAGTGCAACAATTACCACCTATACTCCTTATCTCAGTGTGGTTTATGTCATCTAAAAAGACTTTGCTGTTGGTGTTGATAAACTTGCATTGGTTGCATCTTCCACACTTACTAGTGAATATTTTTCCTTTTTTATTTTCCTTCCTCAGCTTTGTACTTTCCAACAATCTTTTTATATTGGGGCCCGTTTTATAAACAATCCTGGGTTTTTCTCCTAAAATTTTCTTGTTGGTATCAATAACTGTGATAATATCCCAATATTTATTGAGTATATCCTTTATTCTTAAACTATAAGGAGTATATGTAAGGACACAAACTCTACCCATATGCAATATTTTCAGGAAGGTATTATATCACTGCACATTTTCAGGAAGTATTATCGTTTGACTCCCTTGTGTAACCCAATAAGGGTTTAAATTTTAGTCCCCATTGGGATTTCACATATTTAATAGTTTCATTGATCATATCAATGGGATATCCTCTCTTACCAAATAATTAGAAGCTCCATTTCCATTTCCATAAATTCCCTGGTAGATGACATCCTAGCACATCGAATACATTGCCCTTTAATAATGTTCTTGAAAATGTGTGGTGGATGTTCACTACCAAAAAATAAATAATCATTGGAAAATGTACTTTTACGATATATCTTGGATGTAAATCCCCCATTGGTTAAACCAATATAAACATCCAAATAAGCTATACCTTCATTACTAATATTGTGAGTGAACTTGAGAAATTGGGTCGTACCATTAATATATTCAATAAAATGTGAAATTTTCTCTTTAGGACCTTTCCACAAAATGAATATATCGTCCAAAAATCTCACATAAAAGGTGATGTAAGGCGAGAATTCACATGTGGTAATAAATTCATTTTCCCAGTCAGATCCAGTCGAAGCTGTTATCGAAGTCGGAGGTTGCTGTTCTAGTCACGCTTCTTTGGCTTGCTCCTGCAGTTGCTGACTTTATACTAGAACTGGCAGGGGGAGGAGAGTTCATTAAGGTAACTAGCAATGTTATTCTGAGTGTAAATTTCAGTGACTGTTTTGATTATTGCCTGCAGATCATCGCTGTGGAGGTGAAATGGAAGAGTTGTTATAAAATAAATAATATCAGTAGTACATTCATGTTTCAAAGGCCACCTAATTAAATAGACATATAATGCTGAAAAGCAATTTAATGTTCTATTAGGCAAATTGTTGCTGCATATAATAATATATACAAATTACAGTCTATAAAGTAGAGAAAGTTTGGCATATTGACTTATAAGAAAACAGGATTATATTATTTAACTTTGCATTTCAAAGATAGTTTAACAATTAGTGCATTAATAAGTATGTTTGTATTAAAGCATCCCAGTGACGTAGTCAACCTTAATCTTTAAGACAAAAAGTATTGCATAAATTTATATAAGGATTACTGTCTGTCTGTCAGTAAAACTAGATATTACAGCAGCATATGTCTTATTGTTTAAAAGATGCATATTAATGCAACATCTGTTGTACCATCAACTTTTACGTGCTCTACCGTAATGTTTAAATATTATATCTGGTTTTGGATCTTATATACCCCTTTATTCTGGTTTTGTCCCTCATCTTGAGAAAGCGATTTGAGACTTATCCTACCTACTGTGGGAATAGAAATCTCTTCAGCAGGTTAATGCCATTCTTTATGCACGAATTTCTGATTTATTGACATAAATTTCTTAAGGTATATTTAGTATTATGCCTTCATGTTTTCTGGTAGGGACTACTGACTTTCATGTTACAATAGTTAAAGAAATGTTTCATATACTATCTATGATTTTCCCACTGCTAACAAGACAGATAAAGAGAGATGGGGAAATGTATCAGTATGAAACATATTATTTCACAATTGACAAACAGGTCATTTCTGAATTAGACTTCCACTATGCCATGCATATCATAGGAAAAAAAAGTAATCATTCCTAAATATGTCTAACAATGTTTTAGAAAATGTCAGTCTTGAGAAATAGTATCTTTGTTATATTTCTGTTGCATTTAAATGTCTTGACATGTATTTTTTATAGACACTATGCAAAATTATAGTTTAGTTAAGTTAAAGTTATTTTATGATATTCTGTGTTGTCTTATTTAAAATCATCAGGGAACAATTTATATTCTGTTTGAGGTTATGATCCTCATTCTCACATTCATGTTGAAATCAAATATGAACTTGTTGTCTGTTGATGCAATCAAGAGCTTCTGTAGCCTTTTTCTCTATATTTCATATTGTATTTTTATCTATGGCTACTATCACTTAAACATCTTACTATTCTGAATTGTTCAGATGAATAAAGTAACAAAGCAGTGCTAATATGCTGGCATATCTTGACAGTATGAGGAAAATATATTTGAATTGCAAAAAAAAGAATAAATTCAAATTTTGACAGGTAGTGCAAATCCTATGAGCTATGTTGAAGGCAATACATTATTAAAATGTGATGTAGGAACATACAGAATCTATGGTACAAAATCAAAATAACACTAAATTGGTAAAGCGATATTAGAAGGATTAGATAGCTATAAAGTAAGCCTGCGGTAGTGGTGCTGCGGTAGCGTTGTCGCCTCACAGCAAGCCGTTGTCAAGTTCGATTCTCAGCTAGACCGTCTTCTGTGTGGAGGCATGCATGAATGGGCATGCCTTCATTGAAGGTTGTGCATCAGGGCTGGTAACTTGGCACATAAAAATCCACTACCAGACATTAGCGGACTGGAGTTCCGCTGTGGCGACCCCTAACCGGGATAAGCCGAAAGACACAACAACAACAAGATAGCTATAAAGTATTTGTTTAGGTGAACTTCCTTATTTTAGTTGTGTTCAAAATCTAGGTCGACAAACCAGTAGTGAACAAGCATCAATTTCTAGTTCGGTTCTATCTTCAGTGTGTACGCAGATAGTAATACACTAGGCAGCAAGCGCGCAGACTGTATTCCAAGATTAACTGCACTGAGAAGGATTGAAATAGGTGTGCATATTTACTGTCTTCTTTGTAATTACAAACAGTCTGTCCAGTTTTATTTTACTTCGTTATAAAACGTTTTTTTTTTTTCCTTGTTTGCATCAAAACACTCGTCGCTCACTTCATGTGTAGAGGAGATTGATAACAGTTTGAGTAAACGTAGGGGGACAAACACAACCCGCTGGATATCCCGGAAGTGTCACAATTTTGAATAAACTGGTGTAGAACACGGAGGGATACTTTTGGTTCCTGTTGTGGGAACGTGGAGAGGAGGAGGCAGGTCTATTTGTTCTCGGTCGGCCTCATGGTGATTATTCTGACACACCAGAACTACCAACCTGCTGACATAGGCCTACGAAAGTCCAGCAACACAGTGGAAAACAGAAAACAGTCTCAGGGGGTCGAAAGGCATTCAATCGTTCATCCAAAGGTCATACATTACTCCAGTGAGTATATTTATCGATCTAATGTTGGAATTTTCTTAAAAACAGCTAGGAAGGTTTCTCTGGCTTCCTTTTGGTTAGCGATCATATATTTAATTCCTTCTGAGTGAAAAATTAGTGTGTTAGGGTATTTCATTTGAAATTTTATTTTTCTTTCAATTAGAAACTTACAATAAGGAGAAAGAAGCTGTCTTACTTCCCTTATTTGGAGGGGCAGATCTTGGGCCAGTGATATTATATTATTGTTCCAGTTCACAGTTCCTCCATTTTTTTTAGTAGTTAGCAAGATTGTATTGACATCTTGAAAGTTTAACAGTTTTGCATAAACAGGTCAGGGTTTGTAGGTTCCTTGGGTTTCTCTTAGTGCTCTGTGTGATCTTTCTATTATTATTTGTTTTACTATTCCAGGTTCTTTGAGCAGTATGTTGAAAATTTGTATTTTAGAGGGAATCAGCTCATTGTGGTTTACAGATTCTGGGATGCCTCTTATGATAATATTATTCCTTCTAGGTCTGTGATCTTATCTTGGATGTTTTGAATTGCTTTGTCGTGGGTGTCAGTTTTTTTGGTTATTAGAGTTATTTTCTCCTAATTTTCCATGGTTTTGACTTCAGATTTATCCAGTGTGTCCATTATTTGGTTAAAGGTATTTCCAAATGATTGTAGTGGTACAGTTAATTATTTTATTGCCTCTTGGATGGGAAGTAAGGCTGTTTTAATATCCTCCAGATTTGCTGGTTGATCAGATTTATTTTTATTTCCAGTTTTGGATGAATCTGTTTGTTTTACTATCTTCTGCCTTTTTGAGTTCAAATCCTTTTCAGGAGATAGTAAATCTGAAAGTTTGGTTTTAGTTGTGGTAGTGTCCATGTTTTTCTCTTCTTTCGACATCCTGTGATGTTTATTGTCTTCAGTTTTGAATGTATTTTTCAGTAAGAAGGACTGAAGGAGCACACGGCTTAAGTTAATCTCTCTGTAGCCTTACCAGTCTTACTTGATTATAAGCTGGACCAGTCACTTTTCCTTGGTAACTTTATTTTGGAGTTAAATAAAGTTGATATTTCAAGATATTTCATCAAAATTGTTTCTGAATAATCTTCTGGGTTAGTTTTATTCAAGTTATTTAGAGGAGCTAAGGATTAGCAGTGCTTACAGAACAGTGGCCATCTTTGAATCCCCGCCAAGTATAATTCCTATCTTTATATGTTCCTTTGCAATAATGAGGAGCAGAACTGAACCATTGTACTGATAGTAAGTATTGACAGGAAACTAATATTTGAGCTAGAGAACAAATTCTCTATAAAGTGATTAAACTCCAGTAAACACATTGCTAATTAATTATTTTCTCTCCAGGTTCATATGGCTTTGAAGACTAAAGTGCAACACTTGGGGTCTTTTAACACTGAGGATTACACTTACTCTCTGATGCTGTGCAACCTTATAGTAAGAATAATAAAGTAAAGTGGTTTTGGGATGCAGGAGATCTTGACCCCCTTTGCAGAAACTTGCACAGAGGTTTGCACTAGTGGCACAGGACTACTATTGTAGATTGTATGCCACTATTTGTGATCTAACAGTCTCTAATAGTCTCCTAGTTGTGATCATGCAGTTTTCAGTTTCAGCCTTTCTGATAACATTTTTCTGGTCATAGCATTTTAACATTCAGTCAGTTGTGATTCATTCTTTGCTAGTAAATACATACATGTGCGTACACACACACACATACACATGCGTGCGCTGTGATGTACTGATATTGTTGGAGTGTGGAGTCCTGATAAATTAACTAGATCGTTTTTTATATATTTTGGTTGTATCCCTTGAATATGGACCTGCTCTGCTGATGCATCACTTAAAGTTGGACCTGCTGTGCTGATTTGATCTTGTTTGCATATGCCTTTATCTTATCTGGATGTGGACCAAAGAGCAGGTCAGTGATATGGAGCTGATTGCTGCTACTAGTTTAAGGCCTGGTGGATGTCACTGCTGGTTCAGTTAAGAGAAGAATAGTTCCACACCTGTACTAATTGTTTGCCTGTTGCTTCCTTGCTGGCACTTTCCCAGGTTGGGGTTTGCCTAGTATATAAGGAGAGTAGTTGTGTCAGTCGGTGCTTTATAGTACTGATCTGTGGTGTACTGACCTTGTTGGTGTCCTGCTGCACTAACTAGATTTTGTTTGTCTATTGCCCTTGCTTCACCATGAGGATTTGAACTTGCTGCACTAAATGTATTTGGTTATCTGCCCTTGTTTTTTTTCAGGGTTTGGTCCAGACAGCAATTAAGTGTCTTGGGCCTGACTGTTGCTGATTTATGGCATAATGGTTGGAGTGGTTTTGTTTGGTCCAGACAGCAATTAACTGGCTTGGGCCTGACTGTTGCTGATTTAGGGTATGATGTTTGGAGGGGTGTGTTTGGTCCAGACAGCAGTTAAGTGGCTTGGGCCTGACTGTTGCTGATTTAGGGCATGATGGTTGCAGCGGCTGTTCCAAATGAGAGGAGGAATGGTTTTGCCATAGCCTCTCTAAATTGGATTCTGATTGTCCAGACTTTTTCAGATTGATTGGCAGGCTTTTGTTCTATTGTTGTGGATTGTTTCTCTTCCCCTTTATGTGAGTGTTTGCCTAATTTTTAAGAAGTTCAGTTGTGCAGGCTAATGTTTTATTGTGCTAAGCTGAGTTCTACTGATTTTGTTTTAATCCTGCTGGTCTTATTGGATTTTGTTTGTATGTTGCCCTTGTTTCACTTGGGTTTGGACTTGCAGTAGTAATTGGATTTTGTTGACATCTTCTTTTGTTTCATAGGAGTTCGGAACAACCAGCAAAATAGTGATTTATGTTTGAGTTTTGGTGATTTTTACTAATTTTGGCCCTAGTCATAGTGGTCGCTGTTCCTGTTGAAAAGAGGAAAATGTTCTTTCCCTGCTTGCCTGAATTGCCACCTGCTGGTCCTGAGTTTTTCTAGCTTATTGGCAGTCTATGGTTCACTTGTTGGATACCTTCAGCAGGTGTTTACTTAGAATATAAGGAGCTTCCTTGCATGGGGCAGAGCTTTATAGTGTTGAGCTGTGGTCTACTGAGCTCCATGGAGTCCTGCTGTGCTAAATGGGTTTTGCTTTTTAAAAATGCACTCACGTATTTAACCAATCCAACTATACATATAGTGGATTATGACTGTGTCACCAATCAGAACCAGTATATTTTGTGTTCTCGACATGGATTCCAAAAAATTCACCTCAAGAGCAAAGCTTGAGTGAGGAATCTTGGCATATTTGTCGAGAGCAAATGATTTTTTGTTGCAGTCTGTGATCCAATCATAATGCTTTGCAGTGCATGGAGATTTATCTTCTCTATGTATTGATAATAATGAGAATTAGATTAAAAAACAATAATAAAATAAAACAATGATGTGTTGTGCCAGCTTTGAAAGCTGGTAAAGCAATTGTAAAGTGGTTTATGTGTTATGTGTTACGTATTCCCTGTGTATTGAAAGCAGTTGTAACCAAATACAGGGTGCTTTTAGTGCACATGTGATGTTAATAGTGCCTAAAGGGTGCATAACAATCATTTAAGTCCAGTTAAGGTTGGGTCTTGTGCTACAGTAGCATATAACCAGGATATTATTTCACTACATTTTGAGCATAATCATGGTACTCCATGCTCTACAAATTTATCGTTTACCTTCATCTTATGTTGCGTTTTAAAAGAGACTTCTTTAGAATAACCATTATGAGCAAAGAAATTTGGTTAAATAGTAAAAAAACAGGCAAAAGTTCCTTAAAAATATACTGCACTTATAAAAAAAAGTAAACATATAACATTGTCATGAAATAATGACATGTGAGAATGATTACTTGCTGACTTAATAAGTAATAGGAATAATTTTAATATTTCTTAAGGTGACGTAATCTTAACATGTTATAATGGACACATTTTCATAGAATTGCCTGACTAATTCCATTTGTTCTAACATTTTAAAATTAACAAAATGAATAATTCCAACTCAGAACCAAAGTGGTAGACAATGTAAATCTTTAATCACGTAAGTTAAAACTTTCATATTAAGCTTCATCAGGCTTTAAGAATCACTGTACTATTGCATTTAAATACACTAAAAATAAGTCACATTATATACTAGTATTGAAATCACATGATCATTTAAAAAGACATGTTCACTTAAAATGACTGCACCAATATTAAAATAAAAAAAAAAAAGAACAATAAAAATGCCATTTCAATTTACTTTACTATGTAAATCTTTCAAAACTGGTTTAATTGAACCATTCTGTTTAAGCCAGGGCTTAAAACTGGTTTAATTGAAACCATTCCTTTTAAGTCAGGGCTTAAACGGAATGGTTTCAATTAAATGGAATGGTTTCAGTTATGTAAATCTTTCAAAACTTGTTTAATTTAAATCATTCTGTTAAGCCAGGGCTTAAACTGAATGGTTTCAATTAAACTGAATGGTTTCAATTAAACCAGTGTTGAAAGATTTACATAATAAAGTAAATTGAAATGGCATTTTTATTGTTCTTATTTTTTTTTTAATTTTAATACGGGTACAACTTCTTAAATCAACATGTCTTTTTAAAAGATCGTGTGATTTCAATACTGGTACATCATGTGACTGATATTTAGAGTATTTAAATGCAATAGTACTGTGACTGTTAAAGCCTGATGAAGCTTAATACAAACGTTTCACTTGTGTGATTAACGATTTACGTTGTGTACCGCACTGGTTCTGAGTTGGAATTATTTTTTTATTTCTGCTATAGTATTTCAACTGGATTTATCATATATGGTGTATGTCTCTTGTGGATTATATTTTAAATTTACCCATTCTTGTATCAAGTCTGACACATTCTACTACAGAAAAATATTTATTATAACTTTCACAAGTTATGTAACGCATTCAGTAATTTTTTTATACCTAATGGCATATTGATCTTGTAAATCTTTGTGACACTTTCTTATAGCTTTACCAGCTTAAAAACTATCGGAACTGGAACAGTAAGCCAAACTAACAAAGCGCTACTTAACAATTGCAATGATAACCTGGGCAGAAGATCCTTCCCTTGTGTTATAAATCAGTCTATGGATCACTATGCCTAAACCTACAAGTGCAAGGATAGGTACACCGGTTTGTTATAAAAGTAATAGCTTGTCGACTTTTATCTCAAAAAGGAGCATTCATTTATTCTTTTATTTTCAACTGATGAAACTCACCACAGAATTTGCTACATTTGTATTTTTATTGTATCTTTAATAGTGTGGGATATACTGAAAATGTAATGGTTAAATGCACATTTAAAAACCTTTGTATCTCTATCACCTACTTGTGATATAATTTAGCAATAACCCAGGGTTGGGAGTATAAGTCACAAGATTTACTCATGATTGGTGAGATTTGATCATGAGGATGAAACACAAGTGATGAAATGAAGCTAACCATGGGTAAATCCTGTGATACTCACATCCAGGAGTGGGTTATTGCTATTATACAATGACATTATTTAATAAAGAGCTTGTTTCTCTTTTTTAAATAATGTCTTTATATATTGATGTTGTGGTGTTCTGAATTCTTCCTTGTTTGCTGATGTACTGCTCATGAGTATGAGACTTATGTTGTCATGTTTGTATAGTACATCAGTACAGTGCAGGAGACGTAACGGAGAAAAGACAATCTCCATTACTGTTTTTTCCTTTTTTTTTTTCATAGGGTCATAGGATCATAGGAGGCTACTAGGCTAATGGTCTTGGGGTCCTTACAAGCCCAGCCAAGAGTTTATCCCTAAAAAAAAAACCTCAGTCAGCACCTGTCACCCCTGTCAATGAGGAACAAAGATGAAACTCCTGGGACAAATTTGTGGTTTAACATCCACTCATCATGATTGTGTTTGAAGAGGGTCAGCAAGGTATTCTGTTTGACATGTATGGGAAGTCTATTCCAGAGATGGGGCAGCCTCTGGGAGACAAACCTGTCTCTCCAGCAGGTTTTGTTGGTGTTGCATATTAGATTTAGGCCTATCAATTGGATAATATGCGAGGAGTTAGACGTACGGATATGAAGCATCTCTAGTAGGGCAGGGTGTGAAATTGCCTTGTAGGCGAGACACAGATCACCTCTGAGCAATCTGTATGATACCAAGTAAAGTGATAGCGATTTGAGCCTGTCCACATAGAAAAGGTTTTGGAGGCCATGGATTCTCTTTAACTTAAGGCCATGACTTTGGCACCAGTTATTTGTAGCTGTGAGACTCTCTTGCTGTATGTTAACATCATTTGGGGAGTCAATGACAACCCCCAACTTACAGTCATCCACAAACTTGGTCAGCCACAGGCTCTTTGTCTTTGCCTGTACTTCTGAAAAGTGGATGCCAAAGAGTAGGGGTCCCAGGACAGATCCTTGGGGAACACCACTAGTGACAGGTCTGCTATCAGAGGTGGTGGTGCCTATTTTGGCCTTGTGGGTCCTATCTGTTAGCCAGTTGGCCACCATCTGATGAGATATAGATTAACACCAAGTTGTGTTAGCTTTTTGATGATGCCTGAGTGGGTAATTATGTCAACGGCCTTCGCCAGGTCAAGGTAAGCTCTATGTACTGACTTTCCCTCATCCATGGCCTTGGTGGCAGTCTCAAAGAAGTCAAGTAGGTTCAATAGGCAAGCTCTGCCCCTGACAAATCCGAAATGGGTAGGGTCAAGTGTTTGGAGATTGCCTATGTCCTTGCATAATATGCTCCATGGCTTTACAGATCAGACTTGTCAAACTAATGAGGTGATAGTTTCCCAGGTCAGTAGTGGCACCACCTTTGTGTAAGGGGATGACAATGGCGGTTCTCCACTCTGCTGGAATGAAGCTTGTAATTAGGCTGTGGTTGAATAGGGTGCTCAATGACAAAGCTAGTTCTTGCTGGAGATGGTGCAGAATACAGCCTGGGATATTATCACGTCCCATGGAAGCTGTGTTCTTTGCCTTGGATAGGGTCTTTAGCACTTGATCTATGGAGATATGAGGTGTGGGAGAAGTATCAGAGATGTCAACTGGGCCATTGGGGGCGATAAAAGGGGTGACGTTTGCACAGAACCTATCAGCCAGCAGGTTGGCTGGGTCAGCAGGATCAGTGTAAGTGGTACCATTAAGTACTAATTCGGAACAAACTTGGGCTTTGCCATGGAGGTTCCTAACATAACTGAAGAAGGACTTGTGGTTTCCCTTTGTTTCAGAGGCTAGTTTCAACTCATAATTGGCTCTGGAATTTTTCACTAGTGATCTAATTTGCTTGTTGAGGTGGAGGAGAGAGATTTTTCAATTTGGGATTTGTTCCTGTTTTACCCTTGGACAACAGTTTCTTCCTTTTGTTATACAGCCTGTTGATAGAGGATGTCCACCAGACAGTTTGTGTTTCCTTGAGGAGCAGGTTTTAGTTCTATTGGGTATGGCTGAGTTCATGCAGTTATTCAGGTGCTTGTATACTGCACTGGTGTACTGTTCAGCATAGTTGTCTGCATCCTCTGAGGGGGGCAGTGGTGTGAAGCTGCTGATACCCTCCCTTAGGAGGGTGTAGTCAGCTTTTAAGAATTTTTTTAGCCTGGTTATGGCTGGGGAAGGGTTGTGTGGGATAGAAACTTTGAATGTGAAAGACTGATGATCTGATCTCACCAGGGAAGTACATACTATGGGGAGTGGTGCAGTGGTCACCCATGTTGGTGAGAACCAAGTAGTGTATGTTTTTGCTCCTTGCGGGGGATGAGACCAGCTGCTCTAGTGAGTTAGAGTTAATAAAGTCAAGAAATCATTGGGTGAGTTCATTAGTGCAGGAATAATTCACCCAGTCTATGGCGGGGTAGCTGAAGTCATCAAGTATCAGGGTGTTAGGGTGTACCTTGATGGAGTTAAGTAGGTCCGGATAGGAGAAGTGGGTGTCATGAGACATGGAGGGGGGTCTATAGCTGGCTATAACTTGGAAGGATGTCTTGCTGACTGTCATTTGCACCTGCGGTAATTCCAGTGTGTCATACTGGTAAACCAGTCCGAAGGTGTGCCTTTCTTTAATGAAGATAGAGACTCCACCACCCTTAGTCTTTCTGACATCATTTTAGGGTTGGAAAGTGTGGAATGAGGTATCGACTGGTAAGGCAGGGGTGCTGTCCACAGCCCTGAACCAAGTTTCTGTGACTGCACAGACATCAGCATCTTCCGGGTTGAGAAGAGCCTCCAGTGAGTGCATTTTCAGATTAAGGCTCCTAGCATTGAGTAGCATGACCTTCAGTTTGCTTTTTGACAGATCTTTCATGTTAGAAGATTTGTCTTTGGGACATAGCCTAAAAAAGGCACAATGGGGGAGGCAAGACCCTTGGCCAAGATCCAGAACCCCAGGGGTGACAGGTGGAGGCCATATCTGGCAAAGCATCGAGGCTTGTCAACCATGTCATCCCATGCAGACAGGTACTGGATCCCCTTGGAAAGACACCAGAAACTAAGCCAATTGTTGAAGTCAATCATTTTTTTGTTGGTATTGTGGCATCATTCTTGCTGAAGGCAGGATGCTGCTCAGTGCCAGGGTCACATCAGCCTGGAGCACATAGTCTGAGAGCTCAATTATGTGCAGAAATACAAAAAAAAAAAATCTTGTACGTTTCTGATTCTTTAGTTTTATAGAAAATATCTGATTTTTCTCGTATTTTGCTTTGTCCCTCAGCATATACTATAAAGTATATCAACAGAAAGTCTGGCAGCTCAATAGTACTTCACCAGATGTACTTTTGCTATCAGTATATGCTCAAGTTATAATGGGCACACTGGTTGGGATGTTCAGTCAGAGTGCTTGTTTCTGAATAGTACTTAGTAGTCATTCTATAATATCATCTTGACTATCCTCAAAATGAAGGGATATAACATTTTTCCCTAGAGACTTAAAAAAATCACTGAGATGTGATTATCTTTATAACCTCACTCTAAAAAACAATTATTTTCACAAGATCTTACTCACGCATGAATAGGTATCATATAGCTGGATGACTTGGTAATTGCTAAGAGCCATCTGGTCAAATTGCACCCTGCAGAATGGCTCTATAGGATAAGCCTATTTTTGTAGACCATCACGAAAGTCAGTTTCCCTAAAAAAGGAGGAACTGAGGAACTCCATGAAATGCCTGAAAGATGAACTCCCCAAACACTCTGAAATACTGAAAGAAGCAAGTAAGACCTTATGTGTGGGGAAACAACCTACCATGTAATAGTTAAAAAATATCATAGTCATGAAGTGTTGAAGGTCTTGTATGTTCATAGATATCAATGAATGACACCAAAACTCACTGTAAATAGATAAAGATGTCACCAAAATCTTTTAGGCAATAACTAATGAATGTACAATGGCTGCACAGCTAATAAACACCAGACAACCACAGAGGTTATTAATGCAGTATCGTCACAGTGTAGTATGATTACATATTTATATGACATAAAAAGAATAGCAAAAGTAATTAGGACACAAATCAGTATAGTGGGTGTGTACAACTATTTATACAGCATAGCTACTACAAACATACCTAATGCAACGGCAACCACATAAAAAGTGCACATTATAAACAATGTAACAAAGAAATGTGCAAAGTGAGCAAATAGTAGTACAACCTGCAAACATGATTGGCGTAGGGAAGTGTGTCAATGTGCGGCCAGTAATTTCAGTGAGTGCAATTTCAGCACAAATGTTTGTCTGGAAGCACTTTCAACAACAGTGGAGACTTCCCTTTTTTCCACTCTTGTGTGACCTCAGAGTTGGTATATTTAAATTTGAGGGTGTGTGGGGTGTTACCCCACATGGAGGGTGCAAGGGGTCTTACTCCCCTACAAAAAGAGATTTTCTCTTGAGTTTTGTTGTAAGTGTTTTTGTTGAGTTTGCATTTGAAGACTGTGCTGTTAAGCTATTGACATGATTCTATGCTGCAGGGGGGTTCACATGCTACCTTAGCTATAAATACATTCATTAAAAAACATACAATGATAGGCTGACAGACAGTGCCAATTATGACATGGCAGACTCATGCTTTTTTGACAGATGCATAGTAATGGAAACTAGCATCCCCCGGTATTTATCTAAGATATGACCAATTGCAAAACCATAGAAAAAAACACAACAGCCATGTAAAATAAATGTCACATCAGTCACACTTTGAAAAGATCTTTGTTAAAGCTATATGAGTGTTAGCATATCCATAGAAGATCAGGTAAACTACAATAACATAGCCCACATGCTATGTGCCCTGACCCTAACGGTCATGTAAGAAAACCCGCCATAACCATATCATCATAAATCAACAGGGGAAGAATAGAGAGCAAAAAATAAAAATAATAAAAGAAAGTCTGTGTTGGTTCACTAACAGGAAACACAAGGACGCCAAAACATAGACATGATATCATACCTTTTATTGGACTAACATAGATTTTGCAATTACTCAAGCTTTCAAGCTGGCATGAGCCTTTCATCAGGAGTTATTACGATACCGATGTTAAATACAGTACTTAAATATCCACTTGTGCCTGGAAAGGGAACTATATAATTTATCTCCAATTGGCTAAAAAAGAAATCTTGCCAAATGTTAGAGCAGAAAACATGCAGCTCATGATACACCTCAGTGACAGACAGTGTCCCCCGGATTGTCTGCCGTGCGATCCAGGAACAGCCTGCAGAAGCATGCATGAGCACTCCTGCACTAATCCTGCACGGACTAAGCCCTGGTATGCAAATCACCCCATTTGCCGGACAAATCTATGCAAATGAGGTGATTTTGCAATCCAGGAAGCTTGCAGCAGTCCATGCAAGACTAGTGCTTTCTGCAGAACTTTACTCGGTTAGTAACTGAGAACATTTCTGCAAAATCAAAATCGGAGCTGTGACAGCTCCAAAAAAGGCTGCATATCATGTACTAAGCATGCCAATGGCCAAGTATAAGGCCATTGGTATTGCAAACAAAAAAAAATACAGAAATCAACTTTTATTTATTTTTTTAGCCAATCTCAGCTGTTTAAGCGTAGGGCAGCGCACAAATGGGATCGGGTGGAAAATAAAATCAACCTAAATTAAGCATTCCAACTAAAATCAGTATGCTGCCATGCAAGTCAATGGTAGGCAGAAGAAAACATGGCCAGTGAGCAGTGGTTGCTAAGGGTGGAGGCTCAGTGTGAGACATGAAACTATGCATTAGTAGGCAATCCTATGCAAATGAGGGGAAGGATAGTGAATCCCAGTTTTTCCCAGCATGTGAGTCAGGTCCCAACTGTGTAAGAGTAGGAATAGCTTGGTGCAAGCCTAAGAGTTAGGTGACATCATGGGGGGGGGGTGTCAGGTATACTGTAAGCGGATTGGAATCCTATGGCTCGGGTTTGCTCCTAGCTTAGCACAGCTAAGCTAGGGAGTGTGTTTAAACCTGCTTAGCACTCTTTGCAATGCCTAAGCGGGTGTGCATGCCACGCACCGAGTTTTACAGGAAGAAAAAGGAAGTTAAACCTGGAAATAGCAGCAGTGTGCACATTTGAGCACTCTGTTTGCACAGCGTGCACACGGGCTTAAACAGGAAGGCAATGGGAAGGGAAAACAGCAGTAGGAAAGTAATCAAGGAGAACTAGCTTAGCTGGCAGGTCAAATGTATCAGAATCAGCCAATTACACAGGCAGCAGACCAGTCCAGCCAAGAACACTACTATAAACTAAGCAACTACCTTCCCCTCTGATTTTTCCCACACTCTACACCACTGGTGTATACAAGTGGGGAAATTTTAACAAACAAACCTACAAAACGAGAAGGGCTGCAGCAGGCAACATAGAACAACATGTGCAAGAGGCTGAGGGTGGTGAGAATGTGAATGCTGCCGATCAAACCACAGTGAGGAGACGGAGAAGAGTGTACAGACCCAGCGTAACCTACCGGGGCTACATGAGCTGGAGATAGTGGAGCGCTATAGGGTGGACATAGACATCCTACAGCAAATTGTTGAGCTGTGACGGCCACACATGACACACCAAACTGATCGAGGGGAACCCATCCCAGTGGATACCAAGGTATGTGTAGGCCTAGGAATACTAGCCACAGGTACCTCCCAAAGCTCATCTGGGAATATCATGCGGATCTCACAGGCATCAGCATCCAGAGTATGCCACCAGTTTCTGGATGCCATGCTAGCACATGCCAGTGAGTACGTATATTTCCTCAACACCCGTGAGGTGTTGGCCAGCAATATGCGTCTCTTCCACCAAATAGCAGAATACCTTGAGGTAGTGGGTGCTATAGACTGCACGCACATATGCATCAAAGCATCACCCGGTGATATGAGTAGGGCCTACATCAACTGCAGGGGCATCCCCTCCATCAACTGCCAGGTCATATTTGATGCCCAAGGCATTATAATGAAAGTGTGTGCTGGCTGCCCTGCTAGCTATGATGATTCCCACATATGGCATCTGACATAGCTGTACCAGAGATTTGCAAATGGGGACATCCCCTACGGTCACCTAGTGGGGGATGCTGGTTACACACTGGAGCCGTGGCTGATGACACACATCAGAAATGCGCACACACCTGAACAAGAACGCCATAATGAGGCACATGCACAAACCAGACTTATAATAGATTGTGCATTTGGGATGCTCAGGTCACAGTTCCGGTGTCTAGACACATCCAGTGAAGCCTTGCAGTACTCACCAGCTATATGTACCCAAATTGTTATGGTATGTGCTATGCTACACAATATGATCCTGTGGAAACAGCTCAGCAGGAACAGCATGGGGCAGGACCACACTGCCTACTACCAGTCCCAAGGCCTTGACAGGCACAGAGTGACTCAGAGGAGGAACAACCTGAGCCTGCCCCAGTAGGCAGATGGAAGCATGCCCAGTATGCCAAGGCTGAGGCAAGGAGACAATGCATAACACATACACTGACACAGTAGGGATCCAAGGAATGATACCTCTCTCTGACTCATACATACAGTAAAAGGGATGCCAAACATGACACTACCTGTGCTCAACCATGTATAGGGAGTGTTCTATGTGCCATAAACTAAGAACCAATAAATCAACAAAATGTATTGTTCTGATCCAAGGTACCAAAAGAAACCACCATGGTATCCCAATAAAACAGGATTATTAATCCTGAATCTGAGGAAGTCTTTGGTTATAGACAAATGAAAGGGCTTATTTCATTGGATTAATAAACCTGTTTTTAATGGGAAACCATGGTGGTTTCTTCTGGTACCTTGGAGCAGAACAGTGAGTAGTGTACTATGTGCATCTGACATAGACAGCCCTCCAGCATAATCCACAAGTCTGGCACACCCTCAAGGTAAGTCAATCAACCTACCAATTGCCAAATGGAGTAGAATGTGTCGTTACCTGTATCTATGGTATGGATGTGAGCATGCAAGTGAATTGAGTGGCTGAATGTTATGGCAGCAGACATTAGACACCCATAGTGGCACCATGACATCTGTAACACATACTGGAGTCACCATAGTAGCCAGTACTACACAGGGTGATATACCCACTGCAGGAAATGTGCTGAGCGATATGTGTGTCCATATGACTCACACATGCCAGTCAGGGTGATTCACATACCCAACAACAGTCTCAGCCAGCAGGACAGGTGTAGACAAACCCAAACAGAGCCTGTGCTATGGCCCCTGGATGATGGTTATGGTTAACCTCCCACCCAGGTCTACACAGACAGACTACAGCAGGGCAGACAGTGGGATGTTAGTTCTGAAGGGTAGGAAGTCAGACACTAATATGTAGGGCATCCAAAGCTACGATCTGTAGTACACTGGTATGTCTCTAGTTAGCATGATAGTTTAGAATACAGAATGAAATGGAGTACCTGACATACCAGTACAGTCATAGCAAATGTGTACAAGTGTCAGGTGTGCCCCCCCGCATCCTACATAGTAATGTAATAACCGTCAGGTGTGCCACCCCAATCCTGTTTAGAACTGTAGAAATAGACAGGTGTGCCCCCCCCCCATGTAGTAATGTAATAACAGTCAGGTCTGCCCCCCCATCCTGTGTAGAAATGTAGAAATAGTCAGGTGAGCCCCCCCACCCTACGTAGTAATGTAATAAGTCAAGTGTGCCCCCCAACCCTGTGTAGAAACGGAGAAATAGTCAGGTGAGCCCACCCCACCCTACATAGGAATGTAATAACAGGTAGGTGTGCCCCCCCAACTTTGTGTAGAAATGCAGAAATAGACAGGTGTTCCCCCCATGTAGTAATGTAATAACAGTCAGGTGTTCCCCCCATCCTGTGTAGGATTGTAGAAATAGTCAGCTGAGCCCCTGCATCCTATGCAGAAATGTAGGAACAGTCAATGCCAAATACTTAGTGGATACCCTGCAGAAACAGCATGCCACCTGTCGGTGTACAAAACCAAGGTCAGCACTGCAGTACAAACTACCTGGATTCGAGCCACACATTAAATACAGAAGGCCATACTGCGCATGCTCACACGCACAGAGAAATGAAGGCAATGTCAGTCGACAACATACTGAAAGGTCATACTGGGCATACTCACACACATAAACACATGAAGGCCATGTCTGCAAATACCAGTGGACCAGACATATCTGGCAGTTGCAGTTGTTAGTGCAGACACTCATCAGTATGCACCACGCATGCCTTGCACACACAGTTGATAGGAATGCAGACATATATGTAAGGACAACACACTATAATAAGCCAAAGGTAGACATACATAGATGTGTGGAAGAGGGTGATTGTGACAAGGAGCCATCCAGGCCTGTCCCACCCAGCACACAGCCAAAGAGCCCCAACCACATGAGGTTCAGATGTCACTCACTGCAGATACTAGCCACCAGTATCTGTCAGCATTACAGACTATTGATGTATGTGCCAGCTGTGAAACATGATTGTTCAAGGAAGTAGTCATTTTGCAGCTGTATACACGTGCCTGTGAAATATGAACCCGTGTGTGCCCCAGCATGTGATGTGTCAACCTCTAAATGAATGGGTTATAGCCCATGCACACACACTGCTCTCCCCATAGCCCTCCTATGACAAGCCAGCTGAGGTCATCCACTGTGAAATACACCCTTGGAAGAGCTGTAGGTCAGTAATATCCATGGCATGTACCATAATTTTGCACTGCTGTAGTGTGATAAGGTAGTTAATTAAGAGTTCAAATCCCAGACATGGCAACTGTCTGTCTGTCTGTATAAAGAGCAGTGCTTTTTAGGGCAGTCACACTCCCTACAATTCAAATGCTCATCTTTGGAAAGGCTGCTGATGTCATCCACCTAGAAATACACCTTTGGGAAGCTGTAGTCTAATAATCTCCATAGTGCATCCTGTAACTGTATTGCTGTAATGTGATAAATTAATTAGGTAGCTTTTCTAATCCCAGACATGGCAAGTGTGTCTATCTGTGTAGAGAGGAATGCTTTTTAGGGTAGTCACACTCCCTACAATTCAAATGCTCATCTTTGGCAAGGCTGCTGATGTCATCCACCTACAAATACATCAATGGGAAGCTATAGCCTAGTAATCTCCACAGTGCATCCTGTAACTGCTGTAGTTTAATAAATTAATTAGGTAGCTGTTCTAATCCCAGACTGAGCAAGTTTGTGTATCTGTCTGTGTAGAGAGCAATGCTTTTTAGGGTAGTCACACTCCCCACAATTCAAATGCTCATCTTTGGCAAGGATGCTGATGTCATCCACCTAGAAATACACCTCTGGGAAGAATGTAGCCCAATAATCTCTGTAGCATGTCTGATAACTGCATAATGCTGTAGTGTGATATAGTACACTTGTAGGGTTTTATTCCCACCCATGGCAGTTCTGGATGTTTTGTGTGTGTTTCAATGCCTGTGTTGGGAGCAATGCATTTTAGGCTGGTCACACTCAGTACATTTCAAATACCCTACTTTGGCAATCCTGCTGTTGTCATTCATTGTGAAATACATATTTGGGGAAGGAGTTCTCCAGTGATCCCTATGGTGTGTCCTGTGACAGCCCCATGCTGTAGTATGATATAGACCTCTGTTTGAGGTTCTGTACCAACACATGTTGGTTGTGGATGTTTTGTGTGTGTTTCAATGTCTGTGTTAGGGAGCAATGCATTTTAGGCTTGTCACACTCAGTAGGTTTCAAATGCCCTACTTTGGCAATCCTGCTGATGTCATTCATTGTGAAATACACCTTTGGGGAATGACTTTGCCAATAATCCACGAGGTGCATTCTATAACAGTTCCATGCTGTAGTGTGATATAGACCTCTGTTAGGGGTTCTCTACCCGCACATGTCAGTTGTGGATGTTTTGTATGTGTTTCAATGTCTGTGTAGGGAGCAAAGTATTTTAGGCTAGTCACACTCAGTACATTTCAAATGCCCTACATTGGCAATCCTGCTGATGTCATTCATTGTGAAATACACCTTTGGGGACGCAGTTCTCTAGTAAACAATGTGGTGCATCCTATAACAGCTCCATGCTGTAGTGTGATATAGTCCTCTGTTAGGTGTTGAATACCCACACATGTCAGTTGTGCATGTTTTGTGTGTATTTCAATGTCTGTGTGGGGATCAATACATTTTAGTCTAGTCACACTCAGTACATTTCAAATGCCCTGCTTTGGCAATCCTGCTGATGTCATCCAATGTGATATACACCTTTGTGCAAAAAAGTACATCAGTAATCTCCATGGCACATGCTATAACTGCATAGTGTTGTAATGTAATAAACTAGTTAGGTAGGGGTTCTACTCCCAGACACCTTTGGGGAAGAAGTAATCCAGTAATCTCCATTGTGTGTACAGTAACTGGATAGTGCTGTAGTGTAATAAACTAGTTAGAAAGGAGCTCTACTCCCAGACATGACAGGTGTGTGTTTGTAACTCATATCCTGTGTGGAGGTGGGTATGAGTGTGTGATACATGGGGCCAATGTGGAGTGGGTTCTGCAAATTTCTTATATGGTGGCCCTAGTGTATATCACAATGTCCACCACACAGGGATAACAGATGTGAAATAGCCAAGAGGCTGGGGTGCAAATCCATACCCATACGTGACATCAAGGCCAGGCAATCACAGTTAGCAACCCTAGTGCTACACAGAGTACACTCTCAACCCATATCTCACACACACACACACACACACACACACACACACACACACACACACACACACACACACACACACACACACACACACACACATGCCTAGGTGACAGCCAATGTAGGTAGTATACTGCATATTGGCCACTGATAGTAACTATGGAGTGAATGCAGTGGGCTATAGAGGGCATGGCACCCTGTCCATCTGTTCTAAATCTGTTAATTCTAGCACAGATTTTCTTGAATTTACTTTTAAATATGAAGAAAAGGAAATTGCTTATTTAGATGTATTACTAATGAAGAATATTGTGACTCAAAGGTTTGAATCAAAAATTTTAGGAAATTATCCTATTCTAATACATTTCTACATTTCACTAGTGCTCACCCTTTATATCAAAAGAAATCCGTGATTAAAAGTCAGGCAGTTAGAGCTGCCAGGATGATCACTAGTGACAAAGATTTTTTAGATGAATGTAGAAATTTGAAAGATATGTTTCTTAATAGAGCATATCCTCTTGAATTTATTAATAATATTCTAGAGGAAGTAATAGCCAAAAGATATAGTGGCTTTTATAAACCTATAATAACTCAGTATGAAGGTGTTGTTAACTCTCTTACTTTATCTACTGAGGCATCTATTTTGAATCCTTTAGATGACCCTAACATTCCTCTACCCTTTGAATATAGTCTTACTCTTACTTTTTGCTCTGACTTTAATTCTTTAAAGGATATTTTTATAAAAAATTGGAATATCCTAAAAGAAGATAGGGATATTATAGCAAAAGTTGGTATGACACCTAAATTTACTGTTAGGCGTGATCGGAATTTTAAACAAATTCTAGATACTATTAATAATAGATCTGTTATTAGGAATAGTCAAAAGGGTATGAATAGTTGTGGTCATTGTCCCTACTGTAAGTTTATAATGGTAGGAAATTCTATTAATATAGAGAATTTCACTCTTAAAAGTAAATTGAAAACTAATTGTAACTCAAAAATGATTGTTTATGTTGCCAAATGTCAGTTATGTTCATGTTTTTATGTCGGTAAAACTATCCGACGACTTAGAGATAGGATATACGAACATAATTTTAATATAAGGAAAGGTTTACTTGATAATGCCTTGGTAAAACATGTGTCTGAATATCCTACACATACTTTTAAATTCTGGGTACTTGATCAAATAATACCTAATATTAGAGGTGGACCCATCGAATTACAATTAGATCGACTAGAATTAATATGGCAAATTAGATTATTTGCTTATTGTTGGCCTGGTCTAAATGATTTGTGTTCCATTATGGCTATTTTAAAGCTGCATAGTCTCAATAGATAATTTTTAACAGGATGAATAAGTGTATTTTATTATAATATATCTTTGAGTAGGTAGGCTTACACTATTTTAGTTGAATTAAATTTATTTTATATATTTTTAATAATACATATATGCAAATATAATTTTTATAGAATACACTTATATATGTTTAGAAGTGGGAAGTTTATTTATTTATTTTTATATTAATGTATAGTTGTATTTACCTGTTGATACATCTTTGTGGTGATTATTGTATTTTTGTGCTGTTGTTTCTTTAAGTATTTTTACAATGAGGGGGGTAATGTCAGCTGATCAAATGAAGTTTATTTAAATGGTTAGCTCATAAATTTGTGGTTTTCTGAAGAAGTTCGTACATTGTAATGCATTGAAAAGCGCTTCATAGTATTTGTGTTTTCATATTAAATTAGTTCAACGGACCTCTGGATTCCCTTTGTGTGGTTTATAAGTTTTATTTTCTGTTTGGTGCTGACCCTGTCCATCTGTCCAATAGGCACTTGCATGCAGACAGTGCACCTTCCTCATGTTCCCCACTGAACACCTGCAACACCTGTGGTGCCATCACATGTGATCCACAAAGGACATACCATACCTGAAAACATGCCCTGTATGGACAGATGTCACTGACACCAGGGAATGCCATTAGCATGCTGTCAATGTAGGTGCAGAGTAAACCTGTGGTCCATTACAAGTTCCTGCCACAGGTGGCCAAGACTGGCACATCTGATGATAATCTGTGTTCACAACATGGGCCAGACACCCCAGGTACAGTTCCACATGTCACTGTACATGCATGTGGCAGGTGTGCACATCCCAGACATTGTCTGTATCATGGACTAAGGAACACATACATGGCAAACGATACACAGCATTGGCCACACTCAATAGTCACCCAGGTGACTGAATGGGGGATACAATACCCACCTATGTGGGCAAATGCTGGAACTACAGCCCTGAGCCACAATGCTGACCATTGTCATGTGGCCTGATGCCAAGGTATACCCAATCACCTAGCCTTGTATAGCCATCTGGCACAGTCAGCACCACACACCCATGCATAAATGCACCCATGCATGTCAGTACTGGCACCCTGTGTGTTTTTGTGTGTGTTGTATGATGTGTATGATCACATCCACACTCACTACAACCCATTGGCATACTGTAGCATGCTGTCTGACGTCAGACACCTCCCCATACCCTTTGCGCATATCACCTCTGTATGACCCTTGTGGTGCACGTGATACCTGCACATTAATGTTTTGTAGGCAATCTCACTAGGGATGGGTTCTATTCCTGGCCCTGCCAAGTATGTCAGTGTGTGTGCATCCCTGTGAGAATGTGGCTGTGTTGATGCTGGCACCTGTTCATGTGGACAGGAACATGTAATACACCTACCATATAGCTACCATATCCCTGTTGCAGATGTCACCCACCATCACATATACATTCAGAGGACTCCACAACATGTAACCTATGTGGTGCATCCAATAACTGCATAGAAATGTGATAGCACTAAATAGTCGTCAGGGGTTTGATACCCTGTGCTGGTAGGTGTGTCACACAAACATGCTTTGGTTTTACTCTCCCACCCCACCCTGACTTGTCTTTGCCTCTGTCTGCCTCTCTCACTCCCTCTCTGGTGGATGTGGAGACCTATACCTGCTTTGCTTAGGCAGCAGCATGTGTATTTTAAGTTATGCTCATGATCAGCTGATGGCCTCAGCACGAATTGCAGCCCTCCCTAGCTGATTGTATGTGGAACAGCTGTGGTAACATTCCCATAGCCAATTGCATGGAAACACACTCTAGTATCTAGGAACATCATGTTGGTGTTGTCCCTTTTCATTCACTGTGAGCAGGAACTAGATCTGTTGTTTGGCAAACAGCATCTCAGATGGCTTGGGGATTTACCTCTAACAGCATACACTGTGGAAACAGGACAGCACACAGGAGGGGAATGTACCTGCTGCTATACTGCATTTGGAGTAATGTTGGTTTAACAGTGTGTGTGTGTGGATATGGCTGTCCTACATATTTTAATACCTGCCATGTCAGTTCTATGTTTATGAGGAATCCCCATCTGTAGGGTCATCTGCAGACTGGGCAGTGTGTCATGCCCTTTGTTTCATGTGTTACCCACAGAGCTTGTATCTGTAAACTGCAGAAGATAGTGTGAGGATTGCAGTCTGTAGATGGTAAAATCCGTGACAGTTACTGAATTCATATCCCTCATAGGACATATGTTGCAACAAACCCAGTTACAACAGTAAATGTATGAGGTTATCACAGCAACATGTCAATATTAGCCCTGTGTATGTGCTTTCAGCCACAACTCTGTCAACCTTTGTACATATGTCGTGCATTAAGAGCTGCATATGTGCTGTACACCATCATTAGTGTCATCATATCTGATAATAAGCCAGTGATATATCAGACTGCTACACATGTTATGTACAGTAGGGGTTATATTTGATGACATAACCTGGACATTCTGTGGACGTTTGTACAATACTGAGGTCTGCGTACCTATGGTGATTGTCGACAGTGTGTGTATTGTTAATATGTACTTTAGCCTGTGTACAGACTGTGGTAGATGTCATTGTTATAGGTCCCATGCTATTTGATGCTACATGCTGCTCCACTGAATGTTACTGTATTGGCTTACATGTTTGCGGGGTCATACACACACATGTCCCATACCACAGACAGCCAGCAGACCAAACTGTGTAGCAGCCCAGTATATGTGGGGTTAGTCTGCGAGTGACACATATGAGGATGGTGTTGAACAGATAGTCCATATACTGCAATATTATGCTAGCTTACCATATGTGGCTCTGGCTGTATTCACATTGTTTATCGTTCCATATGTGGCTCTGGCTGTGTTCACATTGTTTGTCGTTATGCCCTTTCACACAAGTGTATCTTACCCTGTGCTGTGACATGCCTGCAGGCCCTGCTTTATGTGCAGGTACATGTGCATTCCCCCATAGGAGATGTAGGCCATTGTTGAGCCAGTCAGCCTTTAGCCTGCACAGTGCATTGTTGCATGCCTAGCAGCTTATTGTACTTACCCAGTGAGATGTCATATGCAGATACTTGCCAGATGTACTGCTGCCGGGCCTCCCTTAACAGTCATGAATGTCAGACAGAGCAGTGGGATGCTGTACAGATTTATGTCAATATCTAGTGGGTAGTATGTGGCTATGGCACCCCTGCACCAGCGTTTTTTATGTGTCAGCCCAGACATGGGTGTGTGAATGCATAACCTATGGTGGCATATGTATACCAGTCATTATGTGTTATACCCATCTACATGGCTGTTAACATCCATATTGTCAGGCATGGTACACATGTTTTGCACTAAGGGGTTCTGTGTATACCTCTGGACTGTACAGAGTGTTTCAGAATGTCCACATATATTGGCCAATATCTCTGCTGCAGTCCACAGGGTTATTTCGTGCAAGCAGCGATACTTTACTATGATGTCCTTAGGATGTCTGTCAGTAACCAATGGCAAACATGTGGATAGCACATGTGACCTCCCACACACAACATGTCTGTGAAGACAATCCCAATTACAGTAGCAATAGTCTACTAATATACCTGCTATACATACCTGATATCCCCTTGCACTACGAAGTTGGGACTATAGGGGTTGGAGTAGGGCTATACTCCATGTCCAGGACATATGGTGAAAATATAGGTACATATAATTATCCAGATATCTATATATATGATTACACATATACATAGCCACATATATAGGTTGGTATGCATATGTACATAGATATACATATACACACCCAGATATATACATATACAGAGCAATATATGTTTACCCATATACAGATAGTGATACATATGCGCATATACATATGGATATCTACAGATATATTATATTGACAGTAGTAGATATATAAGAATAGATATGTATGCACATATAGTTTTATATATATATATATATATATATATATATATATATATATATATATATATACCAACATAACTAGGCATATCTGTACACATAGGATTTGCATACATATATACCTATATACACATATGTACATATACGTATACTTATATTTACACATATGTATATATACATATATGTGTATATAAGTCACCCCTGATCATTATTAGTAAAAAAATACGAGCACTCATAAAATCAACTAAGGCCAATTTTGAGAGAAAAATTGCCATGGATTCAAAGGACAATCATAAGGCCTTTTTCAGCTATGTTAGGAACCTGGGTGGAAACTCCCAGATATGCTCAGAATTAGTCCAAAATGATACAAAAATCACTCTACCCACAGACATTGCCAACATACTGGCAGACAGGTTCAGTGCAAACTTCACCCCCCTCTCCCCCCCCAAAGGAGAGATAACTATCCCAGCGGAGTGTAGCCTCCCAGACATCTCAAATGTGCAGGTGAAAGCTGCTCTCTCTAAAGCTAAAAACACAGCATCAATGGGACCGGATGGTGTCCCTGGCTGCATGCTACACGAGCTAAATGAGGAATTAAACCCGCACATAAGGCAGCTGTTTAATGTCAGCCTTACCACAGGATACGTGCCCAAGGAGTGGCGTACGGCAATTGTGGTCCCATTCCACAAAGGCGGTGCCTCTACAGACCCTGGTAATTACCGCCCCATAAGCTTAACAAGTCTAGTCTGCAAAGCTATGGAGAGGATCATAATGGAGCTCATAAACAAAGATATAGGGGACTTGCAGACATTGGACCCGACCCAGTTTGGCTTCGGCAAGGGCAGATCATGCCTTTTGAACTTGGTTGACTTCTTCAAAACAGTCACCAAGGCCATTGATGAGAGAAAGGCAGTCCATACAGCCTACCTTAACCTTGCAAAGGCTTTCGACACAATACCCCACTCGGGCATTGTAGAAAAACTTACCAGCTTAAATGTAAACCCATATGTCACAAGATGGGTTGCAAACTGGCTTAAGGACAGAACCCACAGGGTTAGAGTTGCTGGCGCTATGTCAGACTCCAAGCTGGTCACAAGTGGTGTCCCACAGGGCTCGGTCCTTGGCCCCCTATTGTTCGGCATCTACTTCTCAGAAGTACAGGCCAACATGGGAGGACTTTTGCTGACAAAGTTTGCAGATGACTGCAAACTGGGCGCCATAATGGAAAGTGCATCGGACACAGATATCCTTCAGAAGGGACTCACGGAAACAGATAGCTGATGCCAGAGCCATGGCCTGAAGTTAAACATCAAAAAATGTATAGTCATACCCTTCGGGAAAAACAAGGTAACCCCAAGCTACCATATAGGTGGCAATCCACTAAGCACAGAAGAGGTTATCAGGGACCTGGGGACCCAGGTTGACAGTGGCCTTTCTTTTGACACTCACGTTGCTAAAGTGGTTAGAAAGACCTTCTACATTGCCCACCTGATCATGAAGGGATTCACATCCAGATCTAGTGAGGTCATTGTTCCACTGTACTCTTCACTTATCAGACCAATGATCGAGTACAATGCCCCATTAGGGATGTATCTCACCCGACATCTGCAGCAATTGGAGAGACCCCAAAGTTCCTCACCAAAAGGATAAAGGGACTCCAAAATCTGTCATATGCTGCCAGATTGAAGAAACTCCAGCTCTATTCAGTCGCATACCGTCTGCTCAGAGGTGACATGTGCCTGACATACAAGGCCATGTCCAACCCGGAATTAATGGACATGCTCCACCTCAAAAATCCAAATCCACCAAAACCACTAGAGCAAGCGACTTAAACCTTAGCACGGATATAAATAGGCGTGCTGGAGGGATAGATTTATCACTCAGGGATTCCCCATGCTGTGGAATAAAATCCGGTCCATGTGAGGCAGAGCACCTCGCTGGCTCTGTTCAAGAGAAATCTTGACCTGTGGATGGGAGATCGTAGGTTTACCCTGGGAATCATCTCTGTGTCACTGCTGGACAGAGGCACAACAAACTAATGGGTACAGTATTTTTTCATATAAGGGGTGGTGTAAGCCACAAAACTTTGGGCTAGGCTTAGAAATGCCTTAGGGCAGATAGCCTAGTATAAACCTATGAACCTATGAACCTAATCTATAGATAGATATATATATATATATATATATATATATATATATATATATATATATATATATATATGTGTGTGTGCACATATGAAGAGATGTACACATGGCCATATATATGTAGCACTATACAGATGTGCATACAGACATATGTATGAGTATACATGTGTATGTACAAGTAGACATATATACACCTATGATATGTATACAACCATATTCCTGTCATGAGTAAAAGTCATGGTTGTGTATAGCTTTCCACATGTATCTCACTGTATGTATCTGCTATGTGCACATTATGATAAAACAACATATGTGATGCAACAGTCGTATTAATATCAAGGACTACACAATCTAGGGAGTAAAAGCAATTGTTCAATACTACTCAATATGTGTATTGACAGCTATATTGGTAAAACAACAGCTGTCTCCACAGTGGTCATGGCATAGTGGTTAAGTGCTGTGACTTCAGTGTAAAGGGTCTTGAGTTCAATACCTGCAAGGACTGTTCATTTTGTTGCTGAGCAGAACAAGGGCTGTCAGATACAGAGTGGTTAAGGCAGTTTTGAGCAGCTTTAAGTGCATTTGCGTAGGTTTGCATGAAGCTAAGTGATGCTAAGCTATGTGTAAATGTACAAGCACTTATACAGTGTAAGCAGCGCTTACCAGTGCGCAAATCAGCTTAGCTGTTATATTGCAGCAATGTTAATACTTGCTAAGCATAGCTTAGCATTGGTAACCAGGATACACAACCCCGTCTGATAAGCTGTAATAAGTTTATGTAATGCCATGAACAATACATGCACCTATGTGCTGTCATTACAGTAGCAAGGGGTGTGAGTGTCATGTGTGGGACACAGACATATATGAGGCCTGTACAGCACTACTATCCATGTGAATGTGTGACATACAGACATACAGGTGTAGTAGCCCCGGGTACTTGCTGTCACACTGGCATGTTGTGTATCATGGCAGTACTACTGTTGACAGAGATAACCCAGGCAAGAGCAGAGTGATTAATGTAGTACTGACAAAAGACACACCTGCTAGCATGGCTGGACACTGACGACCCCTTGTCGTATCCCTGGTGTGTGAGCTGTGTCACAGTATATACCCCTTACTAGTCTGTCAAAGCACTCATGCTACTGCACAGCTACCTGCCAAGCTGATGACTGTGAGTCCCTGTCCAGGTGTGCAGATAGCAGGTATCTAGCTGGGATATGTACAGGCAACCTACACTTGATTGACGCCCTACTACGCATGTGGCATGTGCATGAGATGCATATTCCTGTAGTACACTAGTAGTTAACTGAGAGAAAGAGTCTGGCAATTTGTCTGGCAGTTGGCTTACAGGATTAAGGAGCTGTTAAAAATCGGTTTCCTGTAGTCCAGTGGTGTAAGACTTGATTCACTTCATTGCCTTATTGTGTGAGTCTGAGTAAGTCACAACCAGATATTGCTCCTGGTGTATACTAATGGGTTGTATCACAGTCATGGCCAATGTGTGATGGTGGGTATGGCAGAGTATCATCATGGTTTCAGGGAGTACAATATCCAATGTGGGATGTGGGTGCTGTGTACACTGTTATTACACCAAGGTACACCAGGTATATGTGCCACGTACCACGTTATGGTTACAACTTTCACCATCAATCATACAGGTAACTGTTACCACAATCCAAGCCAGTTATGCATGTGATGTGTGCAGCCTACCTGTAACACATTAGGAACACAGTCAAGGTAGTTAGCAGTGATAGGCTCTGGTATCTCAGATGTGTGTCTGGCTGTTCTGTATCTGTAAATGTGTATATGATGGTATGCCACAATACATATCATCCTAATTTTTATTTATTTTTATTTATTTTATTTTACATTTGTTGACCGGGCTAGTCCAGCTGGACACATATCCATTTTCAGCAGAGGCCCGGGGAGAAAAGCTCCTCGATAGTACAAAACATTGTATGACATTAATCAAATAAAAAACAGTAAATAAATTCACAGTTTAAGGAACAGAAGTACTATATACAATTTAGCTATTTATGCAGAAAATAACTTATAGAAATAAATAGTTGGGTAAGAAATAAGTAAATAAGTACAGTACAAGAACATGCTAGAAAGAGGTGTGTTAACATAAGATACTGGAGTGACAAAGAGAGATATTAAGATATAAGAGATAGTCCAAATTAGTTGAAAGACAGGTTCAGCTACTGGATTCCAGTATGCAGGTAGATTATGCAGACATTAAGATTTAGAAATTTTGTGAGAAGACAAGAGTTGTTAGTCTGGGTTAAGACAGGTGCATAGCCAATGTGTTTTAAGGTAGGATTTAAGCCTGATTTTGAATTGTGTAAGTGATGGTAGAGAGGTTAGGTCGTTGGGAAGAGAGTTCCAGGTTTTACCAACGGTGTTAGAAAATAGAGAGTCCCCTGCCTTGTTGTTGGCTATGTGTGTTAGTACTAGCATTTTAGTAGCTGGCAGGGTATTAAGGTTACTGTAGGGAGTGATAAGGTTGGTAAGAATTGGTGTGTTACTAGGCTGGTACAGGATTTTATAGGCAATTATTAATTGATTAAGTAGAAGTAGGTTGGGTAACTCTAGCCATCCAAGATTTTTATAATTAATACAGTGGTGGGTCCTAAATGTAGAGCCAGTTGCAAATCTTGCAATATTGTTGTATGAGACTACTAGTTTGTTCATATTGGTTTTTGAGAGGTTAGTATAAATAGGGAGGCATAGAGGAGGGTAGAGATTAAGTGGGTCTGGGCAATAGTAGATCTAGCTAGTGGGGTAAGAAAGGATTTGATTCTATATAGTGAGCCTAGTTTTTTGTTAACTGTTTTTATGGTATTGTTTATGTGGGCCTCAAAGTTAAGGTTATTGTCAATTAGTACTCCTAGGAGTTTTGTGTTAGAGTCAGGGGATATAATAGTTCCATTGTTAGAAGTGACAGTGAAGTTGAGAGGTGTGTGTCTATGGGTGGGAGTAAAAAGTAGAAGTTTGGTTTTTTTAGGATTTAGGATAAGACATTGATGTTGTAGCCAATCCTCAACTGTGTTAAACACTTTTTGGGTAAGAGATTGAAGGTCTGCTGGATTTGGGGCTGTGCAGATTAATGTGGAGTCATCAGCATATTGTATTAAGGAGGCCTGAGGAATAACAGTGTACAGGTCATTGATAAAGACAGAGAATAGAAGTGGTCCCAGTATAGAACCTTGGGGGACACCTAGTGAGATGGGGAGATGGGGAGATAGGTTGTTCCCCCACAAGACTGCTTGTTGCCTATTGCTTAAGTAGGATTCAAACCATTGTATAGAAAGAGTATCAAGGGACAGGTTTTTCAGTGTGTTAATGAGAAGTTTGTGGTTAACCATGTGAAGGCTTTGGAGAGATCAATAAAGAGGGCTGAGGATAGAGTGTTGTTGCGGTTTTATTAATACAGTTGGAGAAGGATAAAAGGGCAGTAGTAGTACTGTGAAATGGCCTGAAACCGTGTTGGCAGCTAGCTAGCAAGTTGTTGTCTATAAGGTGTTTTAACAGTTGCATATGAATGCATTTCTCCATGATTTTGGCCAAAGGAGAGAGTATGGCAATAGGTCTGTAATTGGATAGATCCCTAGAGTTACCACCCTTATGAAGGGGGATAATATGTGCAATCTTCCATGTGATAGGAATTGCACCTTCAGAGATTGTTCTGTTAATCAGAATGGAAACTGGGTAGGCTATAGCGTCTGCTGCTATCTGTAGATATTCAGCAGGAAGGAGATCGGCAGCAATCGTGGTAGGTTTGAGTTTTTGCAGAAGGGTACGGATAAGGGATGTAGAGATGGGTTTGAGATGAAATGGGGGAGGTAAGGTAGTATTATGGGATGTTAGAGGTGAGCTATTGGGGGATAGTTGGTTGGAAAGAGACTGAATGGTTTCAGTGAAGAAGGTGTTAAAGGTTCTTGCTACTTCCTTTGGATTGTCGTGGTCTGCACCTATAGGTGGGGGGTGACAGTACGACCTGGGTGTAAGAGAGTATTTATACCTGCCCAAAATTTTTGGGGGTTACTTTTCTGGGTATTTTGGAGTTGTATGTAGTACTTTCTTTTATCTAACAATATTGATTTTTTTGTATCATTTCTTAACTGTCTAAACTTGATGTGATCTTCATGGTTTTTGGTAGTACGCCATAAGGTCCAGATTTTATTTCTAAGTAGCATTTTTTGTTTTGTATCTTTTGAGAGCCAGGGGCTGGTTTGTTTCTAATTTTAATGGTCCTTTTGGAGCGTGGAGGTCGAGAATGTGTAGAAATTTACTGTTAAAGTAGATTACTGCTTCCTCAAGGGGTAGACTTTAAGGGGTGCCCAGTTGCAAGCTCTAAGTTCGTTTTGAAAATATCAGGGTTAAATTTTGTTTTATTCCTCACTGCCCTATAGGTAATTGGATTTTGGATATCAGTCTTGTCTCTGATTATGAAGGTTAGAGCATGGTCATATCCTCAGGAGAGTTCCTACTTTATAGCTTAGGTGATGTCTATTTATTAGTATCCAGTCTAGGGTGCTTTCAGTGTTGTTCTGTTTATTGGTCCTTGTGGGGGAGGTTATAGTTTGAGTAAAGCCATGTAAATTAAGATGGGTAGAGGGTTGTTCTGAGGTACAGCTATTCCAATTTATATTAAAGTCTCCGAGTACTATTGTCTCTTGGGGATAGTTGGTTGATAGCCAATTCAGGATATTTTCTAGGTTGTTTGAGTTATTCCCTGGGGGAAGATAGACGGCGATAATATAAATAGATACACCCATTACATCCCCCATCAGCATACTGTACATGCTGGGGGATGTTCTGCATGTACCATGTAACCTGTGACACACCCCACCCTAAACGCTGTGTTGTGTGTGCAATGTAAGCTACGTACATCAGTATCACGACATTGCTAGGTACATGCCTAGTCCTAGTGTTGGCAAGTAAAAGTGTGCGTGTATGTGGATGGGTCTACATCAGACTGCATGGTATACATGGCTCAGTGGGCTACCTGTCCATGTGACACAGGCAATACCCAGTATAGTAGCCTGTGAAATGTGTTCGACTGTATATATTAATATACAACCAAACACCCTAATATTGGGTGATTTCAACTACCCTGCCATTAACTGGTTAAACTACTCATGCCCTAACACCTTTGCCCAACGGTTCTTGGAATTCATAAATTCCAATGCCCTGGATTAACTAATCCATAGTCCCACCAGGGGCTCCAATATCCTAGACCTGGTCATTACCAACATGGGAACTTGATGCTCTACACCTATGGTCACCCCCCCTCGTTGATCAGGTCAGACCATAAACTAATCACCCTTGACATCCACATCCCACCCCCACCCCCGAGTAAGGAAACCTCCATATAAAACGTCTCCAAGGCCAACTTCATGCTACTCAAGTCAGAAGTCACAAACTTCATGACACCCATGCAAATGGGAACTGAAAGTTCGACTGCTGAGTCCTACACTAAGGCACTGTATGAGCACATCCACTCATGCATGAATCGTGCCATCCCAGATAGAACCAAGATGCTCTCCTCCAAAAAAAGGAAGCCAATCTGGTGGTCCACTGCCATAAACAAACTTTACAACAAAAGGAAAACACTGTTGCAGAAAAGAGGAAAATCCCAGGATGGAAAAAAACTCCCTTACCAGTCTCAGTAAGAAGCTGGGATCCCTTATAAAATCCTCCAAAGCTAGTTACGAAAATAAAATTGCCAAAGATTCCAAAGACAACAACAAGGCATTCTATAACTATGTCAAGAATCTAAATGGCAATGTTCAGATCTGAGCTACAACAGAATGGCATTAAATATACTGATCCCAAGGATATTGCCAGTATCCTGTCAGATCGATTCAGTGCCAACTTCACCCCCCTCTCACCCCCTAAAATGGCCCATCTCAATACTGGAAGATTGCCAAATTCCAGTAATAATGGCCAAATAGGTAAAAAATCCACTCTCCAAAGCTAAGAATACAGCATCCATGGGACCAGATGACATCCCAGGTTGCGTACTACATGGACTACAAAATGAACTGGCACCTCACCTAAGTGTCATGTTTAGTCATACCCTCACCTCAGGCTTCGTGCCCACTGAGTGGGGCACAGCTACAGTTATCCCACTCCACAAGGGAGGATCCACCTTGGAACCCGGGAACTACCGCCCCATCAGTCTGAAGAGCCTGATCTGCAAGGCCATGGAACGTATTATCATGGAACTTATAAACAAAGACATTGGCAACCTTAAAACAATGGACCCCACCCAGTTTTGGTATGTGAAGGGCCAATCTTGTCTCCTGAACCATATTGACTTCTTTGAATCAGTCTCCAGAGCCATGGACGAGGGTAAGGCAGTCCACACAGCCTATCTGGACCTCACCAACACATTTGACACCATCCCCCACTCTGGAATCATAGATAAACTTACTAAGCTGGGCATTAATCCCTACATCACTCGATGGGTTGCCAATTGGCTTACTGGCAGAACCCACACAGTAAAAGTAGCTGACTCCAAATCCAGCTCCGGACAAGTGACAAGTGGAATACCTCAGGGTACAGTCCTGGGACCTCTCTTGTTTGGCATCTACTTATCTGAAGTACAGGCCAACACTAAGGGACTCTGGCTAAAAAAGTTCACAGATGACTGCAAACTGGGAACCATTATTAAATCCCCAAATGATGTGGATACTCTACAAAAGAGCCTTACAGAAACAGATGCTTGGTGCTAGAGCCATGGGCTCAAGCTCAATGCCAAGAAATGTATAGTTATCCCCTTTGGGAAAAAACATGCACCCATGAATTGTCACATAGGTGGCAGTCCACTAAACACGGAAAGTGTGATAAGAGACTTAGGGACATATGGACAGTGGTCTCACCTTCAATAACCACATCGTCACAACACTCAGGAATCCTTCTATGTGGCACACCTCATCACTAAGGGCTTTTCATCCAGAAAAAAGAAGGTCATTGTCCCACTGTACTCATCCCTCATTAGACCCATTATAGAATACAATGCCCCATTTGGTATGTACCTCTCAAGACATCTGCAACAACTGGAAAGGCCACAGAAATACCTCATTAAAAGAATCACAGGCCTAAAGCAGATGCCCTGTGCTGACCGGCTTAAAAAACTCCAGCTATACTCTGTCTCATATCGTCTACTCTGAGGTGATCTCTGCTTAGCATACAAGACCACGTCAAACACAGAGCTATTGGGTATGCTACACTTAAAGAAATCCCAATCCCTCAGAGCCACACACTCCAGGGATCTAAATCTTGTCATCACAATAAACAAAACATGCTGGAGGGATAGGTTCCTGACCCAGAGACTCCCCAGACTCTGGAACAGACTGCCCATACATGTCAAGCAGAGCACCTCTTTGGCCCTCTTCAAAAGGAACCTTGATGATTGGATGGGAGAAAGGAAATTCACCCCGGGGATCATGTCAGTCACCCTGCTAGACAGGAGTCCAGGGAAGTAAATAGTGTGGGAAGAAATAGCCAGGGAATTGTTATGGCTAGGCTTGTATAGGCCCTAGGGTCGATAGCCTAGTACCAACCTATGAACCTATGAACCTACCCCAGATATGTCACTGCCATGGTGTCAGCACAGTGATATATCCTATTGTGCAATATGACTGCAGACCATCCTCGTGCTGACACATGTACCCCTACAACACACATGGATAACATTTTAGAGACCACAACCAGGCAGTGTTACTGACATCTAGAAGGCATCATTGCTGGATGGCTACACTACCTGCCAAATATGCCTCACACTCTACTCCCTACAACATGTTACACTGCAGGACTGTGGTACACTGTTGTACAGTCACCATGCCCATCAGAACGATATCAGCATGTCCCTGCATCAATGGAATGGATGACTGGGATGGGGCACCGGTATCACCATATGCACACGGTGTGGTGTTGTTTTGCCAGAGGCCGAGGGTGGGCCATATATTTGACACCATGTGTGTGGGTGAGGGGTGTACTCTGGGGAGCTGGCTGAGGTGATGTGGTGTGTGTAGGTATGAGGTTGCCCTAGGTGTGTTTGCATAGTGTGTAGGTATGCATGTACACAGTTCTGCCATGTGGCTGCCCTACACAGGTGTTTATGGACAGCTGCAAACCATACCTCACAGGGTGTGCATTTCACTGCCTCTGGCCATGGACACATGGACTGTACCTACCAGGGGTCTCATGGGCACAGCCAGGTACAAGTGTTGATGTGCTACTCTCACCTGCTGATGACATTTGTCCTCTAGTACCAGGTCCCTAGACCCAGCTGATAATGTGGACTACTCTAATGCCTTATGCCATAGTGTATCTCTGCAGCAGTTGGCCTTGTCCTACAGGTATACACACTGATGTTGTACTGGATATGGGTGTTGTTCAGAACATGTCACTACTTTAGGCCATGCCTGCCAACAGTATGTTACTCCCTGTGGACACATTCCACAATGACAGGATATTAGTTGCCATGCAGATGTGTGACATACCCTTTCAATACCCCATCATGGTCGCCCCTGTGAGACTGCATTTCACAGCAACAATACATGCACATGTACAGCATGCAGTCAGGGTAGATTTGTTAGATGTGTGCATGGAATATACCATCACCATTACATGTCCGGTATGTTGGCATGCATCTACATAAGACATACTCACCAGCTACAGGCTACTGCCTTGTTGTTACCCTGGAGGGACCTACATAAGAGGGTGAGAGATGCAATGTCAGTGGCCTCACCTGTGGCAATGCTACAGGCTGGGTGCAGTACTACCATACATCAATGGAAAATTCCCTAAATACTACCACATTAGGACATCTGTTTATCACTACAATGCAACACAATATATCTATGACATGTCAGATATGCATGATCTACCTGTACCACTGTGGATATTTACACAACAGTAGTCTACTGATGTGCCCTCTGTCCTTACCTGCATTCTCCTTGGCTGGTGTGTGGATGTCACCCACTTCCACAAAGGGGTCCAGTGGTTGTTGGTGTTCCAGACGGGCAGGTGCCACGAGGCCAGCCAGGAGCTCCTCCACACGTGTCAGGAGGGGATGGATGGCATGCCCCCCCGTGGGCGAGGTGATCCCCCTGGACTGCAGCAGCATGCCAACGGGCATTGCAAAGCAGGTCGCTGCAATGATGCCGGACCTACTCATAACTGCGGTTATGCAAGCTGACATCATTGACCCTGTGGACTAGATCGTTCCACAGGGTGGTCTGCTCCTGCTGGTTATGGGCTGTCCTGCCAATGAGAACCTGGTGGTTGATGATGACCTCATTTTTGTCCGCTGAATACACAGGTAACCTGCTGTGTGACATCTTGCCTGAAAAACATAAAGATGGAAACAGGCCTGAGCAACTCATATGGTAAGGTTACCACAGTTCGTAATACACATCTCTGTCACCCCCCCCCCACCACCATATCAGCTTCAACAGACTGTACACACAACTCATTATTTATGACTACAGCTTAAACTACCGTTTGGACAGATTGTGTATTGTACCACACCTTCTGTTATGTGATTGTAGCCATGTCCCCTATCATTGCTGGTCTGTTACAGACTATTCACTTGCATGTCATTGTCAGGGCCACTATGGTTACATATATGCCACTGGTATGGCTGCTCTGAGATTGCTGAACATCTAACAGTCTGTGTTATTGGGGAGATCTATGCATGCAGTTGGACATGTACTGGGATTGTGTAGACTATTACTACCAACAAATGTTCTATAACAGTGACACACTAACATGTATATGTTCTATTGGCCAGCTGATCCACCTCTCAACACCCATCTGACCATGATACCTGGCCACATCACATGTGTGTGCCAGCCTGGGGCCTCCTCCTGTACTGTTACAGCAATACCATCAGGTGGAACCACTCAGGGGATGTTACCCCCCCCCGGGCACACAACAACATGTTCCTGTTCCCTGAGCGCAGGTCTAGGGTCTGTTCCATAACGGGCTCCACAGACACATGAGGGATGTGCTACATCAGTCAGAGGCATCCATTACACATTCACATGGCCAACATGCTCCTTCTGGTCAGTGTCCAGACCAGGCACCTTCAGGATGTGGACTGCTGTTGTGAGTGGCAGTTGGTGGGAGGCTTGTTCCCATTGTACCCATATTGTGGACCATGGGGCATCGACTTCACAGACCTCACACACCATCCACAATGCTTACCCACCACATGTGTCACATACCACCCCTGTAGATGGTCCTCTATATCTACCAGTCCTGACCACCTCCTCATGTGTATCTGCCATACTTCCACATATTCCTATTGCATACTTTACAGATGGGGGCAATGTGGTGCTAAGACGGGACTAACATGTAACATACCCGTCCATGGTGCACACACTGCCAACTGTAGATATCTGTGTGTACTGCTATGTGTGCTGCTGCCTCACACATAGCACACATCACTGTGGTAGTGATATAGGGGACATGTATTTACATACATATATGTTTGTGTGTGTGTTTGTACATATGTAGACGTGCATATAGGCATATATCTATATATGTGTAGATACATGTGATGTCATATACATGTGCACATATATATATATATATATATATATATATATATATATATATATATATATATATATATATATATATATATATATATATATATATATATATACACATGGGTATAGGTATATTTCTGGTCATACATGCTGATATACATTTATCCTTATATATTATATATGTGACATATGTACACATATGCATACCTATATGTGGGGCATATTCAGACATCAGCTCCACAATCTCACAACACCTTGCTGCACTGTTCTGCCTTACTACAACACAGACAGGTGCCACATATGGACATGGCCTGACATTAGTGGGGTATATGTGGGACCTGTTTGCAGGTAACCCTATTACACACCTATGGCATTCTGGCATGCTACATTAAGGATTCACCAGAGTATCCTGCCAGTGGTGGGTCATGGCTCCCACATGTCCATCATAATGGCATTACTTCTACCCCCAGCTATTGGCCATGTCATATACATACTTCCCATTACACAACACACACTATGATGGCTTACATTTTGTCTGTCAGTGCTGACCTGCACAGTTAATGGCTATGGCCCACAACCCACAGGGACAAACACTATTGTCCATAGCAGTTGTTCAGTTGAACATCATCACAACAACACCTGATGGCACATATAACTCATTCCACATCATCTATCCTATTATGATGGACCAGGTATTACATTCTAATACTTGTACATATACTTCACATACCTGTTGTGGGAATAATGTATTTATGAATGGCAGCTGCCTAAATGCCTGCGTTTTCAGCTGTTAGTTTGCTGAGCTATATTTTTTTCCACTTTTACTTTTGCTTGCTTTCTCTCTCTCTCTCTCTCTCTCTCTCTCTCTCTCTCTCTCTCTCTCTCTCTCTCTCTCTCTCTCTCTCTCTCTCTCTCTCTCTCTCTCTCTCTCTCTCTCTCATGTCTCTCTCTCTCTCTCTCTCTCTCTCTCTCTCTCTCTCTCTCTCTCTCTCTCTCTCTCTCTCTCTCTAACAGCTTGCAGCTTGCTGTGTAGTACTTCCAATTACCACTGTCATGGCAACCACCTACTATAAATCCCTACATCATTTGGGCATGGCCCCTTTGCCATTCTTGTGTGATGGACATTCTTCCTGTATGTGGGCATCAGTGTTACAGACAGCAGGTAGCAATACCTCTTCCAGGGGAACTGGCACACTCAGGCCAGCTGCATATTTGTAGGAGGTTCCAGAACTAAGGCAGAGTGTGAGTAGTGCTGTGTTATGCTTTGTAGAGTACTGGTGTTACAGGGTGTGTGTGTACATACTACTTTACCTTGGAATGCAGTCTGTCTGCATAGCTCTCAACTGTGGGCCTATCCTCTTGGTGGCCAAAGGTGTGCCTATCATGTTTTGTCTGTCGACCACGCAGGTCCTGTGTCAGATATTTCACTGGCAGTGTGTGAGTTATGTGCTATCAGTAAATGGCTACATCCATTTATGTTTCTAACCTCAATTCCCTGGCTAAGGGTATGTTGCAGACTATCATGTAACACTAGCAACTTGCTTAGTGTATGGCAACAGTTTTCCACATATGGGCCTGTGTTCCAGCCTCTGTCCTCCACCTACATACCAAGCTTTGCACATTTGACATGCTGTCAGGGGTTGTTCTGTAGTGGGCTGTGTGTATATCCCACTGTCATTGCTGCCATCAGTCCACTGCTGTTGAATCCCTCACACATATGGTGGGGTTGGGGCCATATATGTGTGGGATTCACCTACACAATACATGTGTGCCCTTATGCACTCCAGAGGCCAGTGTATGTAACAGTGGCATATGGCCCTGTATTATTGTGTAAGGGGGGATGCACCATAAATGACCTAGGCCATTACAAAATGTGGGGGTATCAGGGGTGAGTTGCCTTAAGGTATCTGGATGTACAGTACCGTATACTTCACCTATATTTACATTACTCACATAAAATGGGTTAATGCAAGCCTACTGTCTCCTGCCATACAGACTGTTCTATTTGTCAGTGTGCTTGTGATGGTGTCAGTTATGCCTTATTTTATACCAGTTGCATCCCATTTGGTCAACTGAAGTCTTTACCACCTAGTGATTTTGTACAAAGTGTAGATAGAGGCTGCTGAACTATACACCTGCATTACATACTGTTAATTGTTTGGTATCCTGTGGTCCAGTCTGTGTTTACTATTGTACAATTTGAAGGCCTTGGCCTGGACAGCAACAGTTGTAAACTTTTCCAGACTACTGTATTAGTACAACTGTTTCACAGTTGTATTACTCTGTTTATATGAATGTCAGTGTCTGAACAGCTATATGACATGGCATATGGAACTGTAATAGTACACAAATAAAGTTTTTCCATTTCTGCAAACCTGTGTGTGGAGTTTTTTCCTATAACCTCTCTGTGGGTATATGTTGCAGGCAATGATTGTCATCATTTGTATGGGTGGCCCATACAGTGTCAGTGTCCAGTTGTTCAGGTGTGAACTGTACGCATAGCGGCTGTTCCATATTGTGTGCACCTTCTACATATGTATCATACTGTACATATCTCTGCATGTGTATGTGTAGTCACATGTCTATATATATATATATATATATATATATATATATATATATATATATATATATATGTATCTGTATATATGTTTCTGTGTAGATGTATCCTGGGGATATTGATAGCTTCCACATTTTACATTTCCTATTGGAGCCAAACTGTACTGCATGATATGTTACCAGTACCAGCCTCACATCATACAGGTAGGTTGTAGTACTGTTAACATCTTGTGCCCATGTCATGTCATGTCCTGGTTATGGGATCTGTAATACTTGGTAGTGTATTGCAGGGTGGATGTGTTTGGTTGTGGGGGGGGAGTATACCTATTCGTACAAGACGCATATTGTTTGGGGCCTCTCAACCCCATTAACAGTACATGTGGACATATTTGTTTTTGTTAATCTTCCATTGCTATCTACAGATGTGTGGCCATATATACCTATATATATATATATATATATATATATATATATATATATATATATATATATATATATATATATATATATATATATATATGTCTGTTTATATATATATATATATACATATATATATAAAACTATGTCTGTATATACCTACATAGATATATATCTGCATACATATATGTAACCTGCTGTGTATATGTAGACCTATAGGTGTAGAAATATATGTCGATGTAGGCATTTGCATGTATATATGTTCATATATATTTATATATATGTATATATTAATATATATGTATATGTATATATATATATATATATATATATATATATATATATATATATATATATATATATATATATATACGTATATATATATATATATATATATATATATATATATATATATATATATATTTATTGTGTGTGTATATAGGTATATATATATATATATATGTCTATATATATATATATATATATATATATATATATATATGTATATATGGGTCTACTACCGAGATCGAAATTACACTATTTCGAAATCCAGTAGTAGATGGCCACTAATGCAAAAGTGCACTTCACCGAAAGTGCACTTTCGCGAACACCACTTGAGCGAATGGATACGGACCTTAGAGTTAGGGCTTGGGTTAAGGATAGTGGATAGCCAGTAGGGCATCCACTATCCTTAACCCAAGCTCTAACTTTAAAGTCCATGGCTACTGCACCACTGTGGAGGAAATTGTATGTCCTCCATGGTGCAGTAGTCACGGACCTATGTCCTCCACTGTGGTGCGGTAGTCACGGACCTTAGGGTTAGGGCTTGGGTTAAGGATAGCGGACACCTACTAGGGCTATCTACTATCCTTGACCCAAGCCCTAACCCTAAGGTCCGTGACTACCGCACCACAGTGAAGGACATTGCCCATTCATTCTAGTGGCGTTAGCGAAAGTGCACTTTCAGTGAAGTGCACTTTCGCATTAGTGGTCATCTTCTACTGGATTTTGAAATAGTGTAATTTCTCTCCGGTAGTAGACATATATATATATATATATATATATATATATATATATATATATATATATATATATATATGTTGTATCTGTTTAGATATTAATATATTCGCACACACATACATCTAGATGTTGATATACATTCTCTGTACTGTTACATGACTGGGCTGGATGTTATGTTTCTAAAAACATCAGATTTATGTGTATCTGGCATGGCTTAGTGGTAAATCACATTGTCTATGGTGTGCAGGGTCCTGGGTTTGATGCTGTTTATTTTGTTGTTGGACAGAACATGGTCCATTGGATACAGAGTGATTAAGGCACTTTAAAGCAATTGTAAGCGGGTTTGACCATGTTTGCACAGAGGTAAGCACTGATAACTTCCAGTTACCATTTCTTATACTCAGTTAGCTTCTAAATTGCTTAACCAATGTAGGTATTGCTTACTCCCATGCAAACAGGCTTAAATTTGCTTACTGCTGTTTAAAAGTGCTTACTGATGCTTATCCCTGTGCTAATTTCTTTAAAAGAAAATAAAAAGAGGTTGATAGGAAAGTGGTGAAAACAGGGACACAAAGAGGGAAAGACATTAGGAAAAATAGCTAGGGATGAGCTGGAAGGGTGTAGGGAATGTCTATAGCTGAACATTTCTTCTACAGCAACAGCTGTGCATATACTCTGAATTTGGAGGTAGATTTGGACACTCAAACCCATGGGAGAGGCGTGAGGACAGCAATAATAAGTTGTGATGCCAATTAGACCGGATTGCATGTGTCCAGTGGACATGTGTGTGAAATGGACAGCTATGTATGGGACAAGATTTTTTTGTTGATACAGATTGCCATTTTTTTTCAGGTGAGAGTGAGATGTTGGGGAGAGGTAGTAGGTATATTTGGGGAGGTAGGTTGGGTAGGTTAACAGACAGGACACCCAAGATGCATACAGGGGCAGTAAATGACACATGTGGATGGTAAACACCTTGATAGGGAGGGGTGCTGGGATAGCAGAAGCCCACAAGCCCCCTAGTGGTAACAGTGGGACTGAGGTCCCCACCCATGAGCAGTCACCACTGCACCTTCACAGCCCCGAAGGTGGCTGTGCTAGGGGCTGAGCTGCAGAACCAGGCTGTCTCTTTAATTGCAACATGTGGCCCTCAAGCTGGCATTGAAGATCACTGACCTGCTCGTCGATCGCTCTACGCACCACAACCCCGACCTGGCGACGGGTGACAGTTACCTGTCCATGCCTACTCCCAAGGGGGGGGGGCGAGCCCGATCCCCTGAAGCAGTTCCACCAGAAGGTGGTGCAAAACCAGCAGACAGGGAGGTGCTGGGTTGGGCCCCAGACATGTTGGAGCACGGTGCCTCGGCCAGCTGAGGTGGGACAGGTGGGTCCACTGGGACCGGCCTTCCCAAGTGTGCTATAGTGTTTAGATTTCAACATCATATATGGGTTAGTAATAGTCAACACATTCCAGGGTTAGGTATATCAGCATGCATAGATATTCCCATTAACCCAGACACCAGATACAGAACAGTTGCATAGCAAAGAAAACACATGCATACATGGGACCTCAGTGGTAATAACAGCATGCAGGTACATTGATGGCACCATGCTAACAATGTTGGAATAATTCAATATGGCACATGCATGGGAACCATTAAAATATTTATCAAACAATTGCACATTATCAGAGTCAGTACATACCTTTGGGGTGGGTATGGTGATTATTGTTGGAGATAAAGTGGGGGGGGTGAGAAAGATGTCAATTAACAAGTAGTATATTCCTGCATTCCACACAACTTTCCTAGTCAGTGCTGTTGTCTGCACCTTACACGTCCTACTACACTACCCTATAGACCTATATTGGACACTGATATGGCTGTCAACATCATTACACATGAACCGCCTTTACCTGCAGTATACCCCTCTTACCTGGTATACCTGTGGAGGGAATGTTTGTTAACACTGATTGTTTGTACACATATGCCCAGATTCCAGGTTAATGTTTTGCACTATGTTATCCAACTCTTTCTGCACAGACTCTGGCCATGTGTTGACCACATGTTGGTGTGCCCGGACATATCTAGAATATTGCCCTCTTCTATCTTTAGTGACCTGACACACACATATACATGCTTTCCTACACAGTTATATTATGTAGCACAGTGTGGGCGACAGTGACCAGTGATACTTTATTATTCAGAGAAACTGCAACATTCACAATCCTCTACAATACCAGGGTGGATGGTAATAGTACAAGTTATATTGGTCTGTATTTCTCAGCACAGTGTTCGTATCCAACGTAGCTGTGGGAGCAATGTTTGTTAGCACTACCTGACTGCTGCCAGACAAGGTTCCAGATTACATATTAGTAATATGCACATACATCTGACTTTGTTACTGTACACACTCTGGTCACAGCTTGATAACATGGGAGTGTAGATAGACCATACTTGAAATATTACTCTCCTAACAGTTTTGGGGGTTGCTACAGTGACAGGTGTGTTCTCATGATAGTTCACAATCATTTGTATTCTCTGTTTGCTGGCTACACATCTGGGATCATCCCACAGACTTACCAGGGGGACAGGGGAACAGGCAGCAGATATGGGCACATATGCTGGACATTCTGGCCTCATGTGTACAGTTGTGGGGTATGAATCTGTATGCAGTCTAATTCCACTCCCAGGATTCAGATCATGGCTGTGTCTGCTACAACTTAAACACTGCCCATCACAGTTGTGTCTGCTATATTGATATTGCTGTATATCTCCAATCTGCTTTCTGTCTTATTAATCCCCTGTGCTTATGCATTCTGACCTTGTATAACAACTATCTTATACAGAATTCTTAGACAGTTATATGTTGTAGGACAGTGTGGGTGACAGTGATGTGTAATACCTCATTATTCAGAGCAAATGCATATCATTCTTGTATTTCTGGACACAGTATTGGTATCTGACAGACCTGTGGGAGGAATTTTATTAGCAGTACCTGAATGTTCCCACACACAGTACCAGGTTCCACATTACTATTATACACATACATCTCACTCTGTTACTGTACACACTGATCACAGCTTAACAAGTTGAGGTGCAAATGGGACATACGTAGCTTCTTAGTCACATAAGGCATCAGGGAGTTGCTAGTGTGCCAGGTTTGTTGCCATAGATGTGTGTCAATCAGTTGTATTTCTTGTTTGCTGCCTATACGTCTGGGATCATCCCACTGATTTCCCAGGGGGGTCAGGTTGATAGGCATTAGATATGGGCCACTTTAATAGACATTCTGGACATATCTGTACAGTTGCGGGGTATGATTCTGTATGCAGACTACTACCACTGGCAAGATTCAAACCATGGCTATGTGTGCTAAAAAACAATTCACATATTAGTTGCATGTGCTATTTAGTTTTTGTTGTCTGCATTTTTCCTGTTTACTGTCTATGTGTCTGTCAGTTGGACTAAATGGCCTCTGGGGATTACACCTGTCATATACAGGCATTTCTACACATTCAATTTATGGTGCATGGTGTGGGTAACAGTGATTAATACTACAGTACTATTACATGATTGCAAATCTACATTACCATATGATAACAGAATATGCACATGCACTCCAGCAGTTAGAACTGTTTTGTCAGGATATTACACTTTTATTGCCATTCAAACAATATAAGACTCTTCATACCATATTCTCTAGTGTATGCAGTACTTGCCTTGAACAATACAGATTTTATACTAGCAATTAAGTTACTTCTAATTTTATTTTTATTTCCTATGACAGTAAAAGCATGAGTATTACTGACCTGACTCACATCGCAACCACTCAAGGTGAAAGATGTGGGCCTCCTGGTTCACGGCCCACTCTGTTGCAGCTGTGGAGGACATGAGAGGAATATTTAGCCATACTTATCCATGATATACCGGAGCTGGCACTTATTACACACATACTGGAGTGATACTTACACACGGCTTGGACATCCCCTGATGCTCTAGCCTCTTGGAGCCACTTCTCCAAGAGGTCCCCCTTCCCCCGCTTCAGGTCAGTATAGTGGTGCCTGAACTGCTCACCAGTTCAGGGTATGCCAATGGCACTTGTGAGGTTGCAGGTGAGATGGTCCCAGGCCTCCGCCTTATATTGGGAGCCGTGGTACTGGCCCTGCATTAGTCTTTGTGCATGGTCTTTAACTAAATTCCTGCCATGACATTGGACTCCTGGATGCACCAGCGCTGTGCCCAGAAGTTCACTCCCTCTCTCCTTACTGCCATAGTGCCTGCAAAGGGAAGCTACAACCAGTTATCAGCTATATTCCTGCCTCTTGGGTTTAAGTAGGGCCAATTATCCGCACTTTTCTGTGATTGGCTGGATTTGAAAAGGCTAAGCTATGGGTAAACCTGCTTACCTAAGGTTGGCATTGTTTAAAGGGGTATACCACTGGCCACAAAGAGTTAGCTGGTCTTCAGATTGCTCACACCTCCTAAGCTGGCCTGTGCAATGCTTAGCATTGCCTAAATTACACATTCATTATAATGCCTTTTTGGCGTTGTGTTATTATTCATTATACCTTTTATGTATGTCTAGTATCCCTGATTGATTTGTACGTACACTCTGTGGGGTCCTTGTATTTTATTGGAGACTTTGACACTCTATTACAATTACACCTCACTTCTGGGCTTACTGCTGTACTCCAGCTCACATATTTATTTTATGGGTTATGGCACATATGACTGTATACTGATGCCTTTCACAGGTTCAGTTTGGTTATACTATGATGAGGACATGTTTACTATTACCTCATTCTTCTGTATTTCTGTGATGTCTTGTTGGATAAGTACTGGGGCTATGGTGTGTAGGATTCTGGGTTCAAGACCTGCATGGTTGTTAATTTTGTTGATGGGCAGAACAAGGGCCATTTGATGCAGAGTGATTAAGACACTTTTGAGCACTTGTAAGTGGGTTTGCATGATGGTAAGCACTGCTAACCCGACGTTACATTTGCTTATAGAGAGCTAGCTTTAAAACTGCTTAACCATTGTAGGCATTGCTTACCACTGCGCAAATGTACTTAAACCCACTTCCTAGAGCTTAAATATGCTTGCTACTGCTTATTTGTGCTAAAACCTGCTTACTAGAGCCTTATTCATTATGACACTGACACTTCACGTGTGCATTTCCTGCAGTAGTCCAGTTCATAAATATATGTTATTTAGAGGGTTTTGCAACAAAAATATTGGTCATAATGTGCTTTGCCATGTAAAATGTAATGTGCTGCAAGGGAACTCGAACCTAGAATCCATGCTCATAAGGCAAATGCTCTGCCCACTACACTATTGCTATGCTGTTTTATTTGCATATATCTCCCTTGTTATCCTCTTCAGCCTTTTAAGCTGCTTCAACCATAGCTAAGCGATGGGCACACTCGCGCACCTACGGTTAGCTTTAATTGGATTTTTAAAATAAATATAACAGAGTTTCTTTATTTTATTTGTATATACTGTTGCTGTTGTACACATGGGGGACTGTTGGTGGGGATATGCAGATACTTATTCATTACTCATTAATTACTCATTCCTTACCCCTTTCTGCTGTTATACATTGCAGGGGCGTGTTTATTCTGAGAGCTCTGCTCTCAGATACACCCCCTGCACTCTTACACACTCCGTGTAAGCCTAGGAGCTTGGGCAGCGCAGCTTATTAATATGCATGGAGCACTGCTGTCCTGCTCCTAAATGGGTGGTTCCATGCAGGACTAAGCTAGTCCTGCACGGACGTTTAGTAAATCTGTGTGTGTGTGTGTGTGTGTGTGTGTGTGTGTGTGTGTGTGTGTGTGTGTGTGTGTGTGTGTGTGTGTGTGTGTGTATGTGTGTGTGAGAGGAGAGAGAGAGAGAGCAAGAGAGGGAGATTGAAACTGTAGAACAAGGTCATGATATGCTATAAAAATCAAAGCTTGACATTACATTAGAGCTAGTTTTCATTTAGCAGAGAAGATAATACTCAGAAAGATTACTGTGACATTAGTGGGACAATAAATGTCAAACAAGAGATGTTTAAGGAGATTAGTTAAATTCAGAGAAGGAAAACAAAGTTATAATTTGTAAGCTGTTTGTCTGTCTAAACAAGTAATCTTAGTGAGACAGAAGTTTTGGTTAACAGAAATATGAACTAGCAATAATATACAGTTAAAAATGAGAAATGCGAGGATCACCAAGAGAATAAGATACAGGTTTAGAATGTATGACTATTGCTTGCAGTTAATAAACAAAACCAGTAGCTTAATCAACTGAGAGAAAGAGTCTGGCAATTTGTCTGGCAGTTGGCTTACAGGATTAAGGAGCTATTAACAATCGGTTTCCTGTAGTCCAGTGGTGCAAGATTTGATTCACTCCATTGCCTTATTGTGTGAGTCTGAGTAAGTCACTTAACCAGATATTGCTCCTGGGTCGAGTCTGAAAAAGGTCCATGGAAATCAGTGCTCTAACTATTATCTTGTGAATAAAATACACATGCTAAAACATAGACACCAGCAGTCTTAGCAGTTATTGTTAATATTCTAAAATAGTCATCAGTTTGAATTTAGAGTAATATTCAGGTTTATGCCACTGGCTGTCACACTGGACAATTGAATTAACATACTTTCTATTACTCTTCTTTTCGAAGATGTGAGAAAGGGGAAGAATAGTGATGTAAGGTTGCATCTGAAGTTGATACATGGAATCTTTTTCAAATACATCATTTGAGAAATGACACAAGGGAATGACAACTGTAATGGGTGAACACGTGCTCACACAAAGTATGTACTGTGCACATGCCATCATACATATGCACAGACAGGAAAAAAAATAGTCGATCAGTGTGTAAATAGTCAGTGCAAGCTGACACAGTATATTGGCAACTGTCCATCCCCTAGCAGGTGAATATGTAATTTGAGGATATATCTGTTAATCACAATGGAACTTCTCGGTTACATTGTAAGTGTGGTGGTGGCAGATAGTCACAAGTTTGTGGCCATGTTTCACAACAAGTAGTTTACATGTGAAAGTTCCACCTGCAAGTACCCAGCATGTCAGCATCACAATGACATGGAGACCACCACAGGAATGCATGTGACACAAACATTGAACAGGCCTTTTGTTACATAAACCATCCAAAATGTCTCCAATGAGGGTATTACACAGATGAGTAAAGATCACAGCACACATCACTGACCTCCAAAGTCATGGAATTCCAGACATGATATAAGGCTAAACAGCAAAGGAAACACTGAAGCACAAATGCCATGATGGATGTCAGCAAACAAAAATAAAAATATTCACACTCGGTCAACAAAATATATATTGGAATATAGTCTCTTCTCTAACAACCAGCATAGACTTTGGTCTGGCTGGATCTCCTCAAGAGCCCTATGGATGCTAGGTGACATAATCCTACTATGGATGGACAAAGGACAAGCCATAGGTGCCAATTTTATCAACCAGACAAAGGCATTTAATCAAGCAGATCATAATCGATTTCTATGCTACTTATTTAATATAGGTATCAGCCCAGATGCCCTACATTGAGTCCAAAGCTATCTGTATAATCGACACTTCTGTGTTAAAATTTTTTTCTCGCTTTCTTCACTAGCCAGGGTGTACTACAAGGTTCCAGTCTTGCCCCACTCCTTTTCTCCAAATTTATGAACAACGTACCTCTGGATCTTCCTCACCTCCTGCTCTTACTCATTTCTGAAAACGTGGTACTATACCATTCAAATAAATCCCTCACAACTTCAATCAGACTTCCTCCACCTAATTCACTGAGTCAGTAACAATAAACTTATAATCAAACTAGCTTTTGGATGTAATATGGTTAAAGCATTTCATATGAATAAACAAAAAACATGTTCATAAATCTAAGCTGTTCAATCTGAATATACTTAATCTAACAAATTATATGGACTTAAATTCCTTCCAAATTAATAATGTTGTGAATAAATGGCAGAACTTTGAAAACATTTATGAAGTTCTTTCGTCTAGATGTAAGAAAATGATAACTAACAGTTTACTGAGGACTATACCCCCATGTTGGAATACTGGTCATACTAAACTTTGTCATAGTAAACGTCTGAAGAAAAGAGGAAGAAATCTATGTTCTGGAAGAGGTTCAAGAGAAATGATTTAGATCAGGCCTATAATTTCACTTCTAGAAAGTTAACTGTATCTTTGGGATACGCAAGTACAATTGGTGATAATTTAGTTCGCAGCCCTTGTTCTAAGAAATGTTATTCTTACATTAGAAACATTGATAATAAGGTTAAATCTTTTGGATCACTTTCTGTTCAAGGTGAAGTGCTGAACACTGGAGAATTATTGGTCAATTTGCTCAATTATCACTTCTTTCCAGAAGATGCTACACTGTTTGACAATGTTTCTGATATTAGAATTTTAATAGAAGATGATTGCATGTGCCCAATTTTCAATTTGACCCTTGTGTGAGCATCTTTGAGCTGTATTAAACAAGACAGTGGTATGGGACCTGATAATATTCTAGGGATTTCCTGTGCAAATTGCAGTAAATATATTTTGGCTATTATCACTCAATTTTTTAATAATGTGTTGTACTGTGGCACTGTTTCTGCTAGTTGGAACCCTGTGGATATAACTCCAGTTCATAATGGGGACCAAATGGACAATGTAAGTAATTATAGACCTGTCTGTCTTACTTTGCTGGTGGGAACGAGTTATGATAGGTGTCTACTTTCCTTTCTTAATCAAGACTTTCAGGGATGTTTAATAGACTTCACTCAATATGGTTTCACAAAATAAAAGTTCTACATTTGCTAATTTTTTTAATTTTATGACCAAGTGACAACTGCCTTAGATAAGGGCATGTCAGTAGGAGTGGTGTATTTGGATTTGTCTAAGGCTTTAGACAGTGTCCTTCATTTTGCTGTCATTGATACCATGTTCAAACACAAAGTTAATCCATGCATTGTTCCCTGGGTGGCTAACTGGCTTTGTGGTAGATTGCAGAGAGTAAGGATAGGAAATTTAACATCTAACTGGCTTGAAGTTAACAAAGGGCTAACTTGGGGTTCATCTCTAGGTCCAATATTGTTCGATCTGACATTTTCTTTTATTCCTAAGATATCTAATGTTTAGAGGGTCAAGTATGTGGATGGTAATAAACTAGGTTGCGTTATTACATCGACAGAGGATATTGAGCACTTCAACAATTACATGTATTTGTTGGCTGAATGGTTAGACTTATCTGGACTAAAAGTTAGTAAGGATAAATGTGCTACTTTACTTTTGCATTTCAGAAAGTCATGATTGAATATTAAGTAAACATAAGTCCCCATGAGTTATGGAAGGTGGCAGAATATAAGGATTTAGGTATTATTATATATATATATATATATATATATATATATATATATATTTTTTTATTTTTATTTGTTTTATTTATTTTACATTTGTTTACCAGGAGTGTCCGGCTGAGCTGTTGACCTTTTTCAGCAGAGGCCCAGGGAAAAAAGCTCCAAAGATAAACAATGCAATAAAAATAGCAATACATATACATTTCAATAAAAAATAGCAATAGAGAATTTTGGTAGTTAAAATACATAAGCTATATACATGTATATTGTTGACAGATAAAACAGTACTATAAACAAAAAGGAGAATGTTAAAAAAGTAGAATAAGTTGTATGTTTTGTTTTTAAAAGAGAGTTGAGTAAATATAAGGTTTTGTATGCAGAGTAGCAGAAACTTAAAAAGTTACATAAGTATTTCAGGGAGCAGAGTATAGAAGAAGCTTTGGAGGTTTCATAGGAAGTTAATGGTAAGTTTTAGTAAGCTAGTTTGACTGTACTATAAAGGTATGTAATAATCAGGAGGGTGAGTACAGTGACGGGACCAGTGTTTTTTTAAAGTGGTCTTTGGCTGCTAGCTTAAATTGTTTGGGGTGAGTCAGGGTCCTTATTTCTAGTGAGAGTTTGTTCCATGCAATAGAAGGAAGGTAGATATATAAGTTGCACCTTGTGTTGGATTTGGGTTTATGGATTTTTAGTAGGTCTTGGGTTGAGCTTCAGAGATGTCTGGTATGGGAGTAATAAGCGATGAGAGAAAATAGACTTGGGCAGAAATCAGCCTGATATAGGATGGAGTGTATGATTTGGATATGAGATTGTAGGAACAGGTGAGGTAGTTCAGGCCAGTTCAGATATTTTAGGGAGAGACAGTGGTAAGATTTATATTTTTGTTGAGCTGCAAATCTAGCTATTTTGTGGTAGGTTGATTCTAATTTTGGTAAGTAGGAAGGAGTTCAGATTTGTGAGTATTTGGGAAAAACAGGTTAAGCATGGTAGAAGATAGGCATGGGTAAGAGAAATCCTAGCTTCAGTAGTTAAGAATTTGTGGTTCCTGTACAGTAGTTCTAGCTTTTGGTGTTTTTTTTGATACAATTGTTAATGTGAAGATCAAATTTTAGTTGGTCGTCAATGGTAATGCCACAGCGTTTTCTGCTAGTTTCAACTTCTATAGGAGTATTGTTTAGGGACCTTATGGAGAAGGAAAGTTTAATGTGGTTTGCATATTTATGTAGAAATAATAGTAATTTTGTTAGACCCGCGGTGGTGGTGCTGCGGTAGTGTTGTCTCCTCACAGTAAGACGCTGTCTGGTTCGATTCTCAGGTAGAGTGTCTTCTGCGTGGAGACATGCATGAATGGGCATATCTTCGTTGAAGGTTATGCATCAGGGCTGGTAACTCGGCACATAAAAATCAACTAACAATCATTAGCGGACCGGAGTTCTGCTGTGGTGACCCCTAACTGGGAAAAGCCAAAAGACACAACAACAACAAGGGCTGAGGATGAGCTGATTATTAGTGAGCCATGTCTTTACTGAGTTTAAAGATGTCTGGGTATTTGTTAGGAGTTCTAAGGGGGAATTAGCAATAGCTATGACTGCAGAGTCATCTGCGTATTGGACAATGTTAGACTGAGGTCAAGAGGAGTGGAGTGAGTTGTTGAAGATATTGGAGTAGAGGTCCAAGAATGGAACATTGGGGAACACCAGTTCTTACTGAGACAGGGGTATATAGTGCTGAGTCCCATCATACTGACTGCAGCCTATCAGAGAGATAGCTAGAGAAACATGCAACTATCAAGGGACAGAGGAAAGTACAACAAAACCAATCATCCAGTACAATCTAGTGTCTAGGGAAGATAAACAGTCAGATTTAAGGGCAGTCAGACAAGCTATATTCTAAACGAAAAAAGGTCTTTTCTTTTCTGTTTTTATTTTTCTTTCAAAACGGGAGCTGCACTTCAGTGAGAAGTAGGAAAATAATGTAGTTATGCCAGGGCTTTTAGGAAAGGGACATGCAGTGAAGTAGGAGTCAATAGAGTACTTTTAGAAAGAAATGGAATATGGTATATGCGAGCACACTACTGGGGATTCCAGTAAAGCAAGGGCAGAAAAGCTAAGTCAAAAGATGGTGCCCTTCTCCATCCGAATTTTTGATTCCTCTGTAATTAAGCAGGAGTGGGAGGGAGGCGTGCAGGTTCAAGGTGGGGGAGGGGAATAGGCACAAAGTAATACAAGGCTGTGAGCCAGAAAAACTGGACTGGGCCAGCTGCTGAGAAAACAATCAGGAAAACCAAGCTCAGTCAATTCCAGGTCAGTGTAGTGCAGTATCTTCCTAATAACTACAAATCTTGTGCTACTAATCTAGTACAGTGTGGTGAAAAGGACCACCACTTCTATAGGGAAAAACAATTAAAGTATGGGCTGCAGGTACATAGGTAAACCTTTTCCAGGAGAAAGAAAGTAGTTTTAATTAATTGTCCTAGGACTACAATGCCATAGCCCAGGTTAGACTCCTACAACTCCCTTACATCCCTCACTTCTACTCTGGAACATTTCCTTAAGCATTAATTGCTATATCAAAACTCCATTCTATCTACTACTTATGTCTCATCTTATTTATACTCCCTTACATAAACGCTTTCTAAAATGAACTAAGTAAAACCGCTCAGAAAGTATTTCACTCATATGATCATCTCTGTTGTATATAGTCTTGCAAACATTTCCTGCATAACTTTTTCTAACTTAAAACTAATCCTTTTTTTATATTAGAATAGTATCAACTTAATGTTTTTCTAATATGTTGTAACTATGCACTACACTGTCTACACTGTATTGTATGATTTAGAGGAGCTTTTTTCCTTGGGCCTCCACTGAAAAAGGCACATGTCCAGATGGACTTTCCTGGTTAAAAAATGTAAAATAAAATAAATATGAAGAGAAAAAATTGGGGGGGGGGGGCAGTAGTATGCACACTTACAGTAAAAGGCTATAGCAAAATGTTTTCAGTTTAGAGGGCAGATTAAATACAACTCTAGCATACACTAGTGTAGCTGAGAGCACTTTAGTGTTCCACTGACGCAGGGTATCACAGTGCTGGGCAACAAGACAGCCTTTGGTTAATTGGAGGTTGGCCAAACACAGAATAAAACTTTTGCTGAGGAGGAATGTGTGCACACTACTGGGGATTCATATGAAGCAAGGGCAGAAAAACTAAGTCAAAACATAGTAATTTTAAGTACAGGACTAATGCCTTAAAAGTTAAAGCTAAGGCATTAAAAGTTACTGGCTTAGTTTTTAAGAGCTTTACAGTAAAAAATGACTGTCTTTTAAGGTTGTTCATAACATATGAGTGACCCTTCATTGAGTACATGTTGTTTTGCTCCTACAAGAAAAGTGATCTTTTGGTTTTAGAAGGTATTCAATGAAAATTTACAAGGCATATCATTTCCTACAGAGATAAATCATGCCCATCAAAAGTAGAAGCTCTAGGCATCCTTTCAATCAGTTATAGATATTTGAGGGGTAAACTCTGTTTAGACTACAAGCGGCTCTGGAGTGAAGAATATCAATCTCTACTAAATACTGGATTCTTTAATTCAAGCATTTTAATCAGAGGTGCATATTTTACTGGATTGTTGAATTCACGCATATTAACCAGAGGCACATATTTTACTTACAGAACTGAGTAGTCAAGGACAGTCTTGAGAGCAAACTATTCAATGCAGTCATTGGCTTAGCTTTGGAACAAGGTTCTTTTACATATTCAACCGTTTTCTTTACAGATATCAAAAAAAACAAACAAAAAAAAAAAAACAGCTTGATACCTGTCTGGGCCCCAGGATGTATACATTCGGAGAGGAGTCTGCATTCTGAATGGCATCCGTCCTTCACACAGGAATTGATGAAAAACTGAACAATTGAACAAACTCATCCAAAACAAAAAACATGCTCTTTGGGACAAAACAGTAACAACTAAAAAGCAAGTCTACCTATACACTACAAATATCTAACCACAACAATGACACTACTGAAAACACTAACTCGTTTAATATCCTGGGACTATGGGTAGATCCTTATCTCGTCTTCTCCCTTCACTTATCAATGCAAGAAAAAAACAACCCCTCACCTTTTCAGGGATAACAAAGTCTCCTCCATCTTCCCAAAACTTCCCAGAATCTGAATAGGAAAATGCACTTTACTATGTTAACTAGAATACAACACTTCCTTAATAGCATATTTCTCACAACAAAATCACACTCTCATTCAAACACTCATCAGTAAAATACACAGGTTTATTACATATTAAGCAAAAGAAAAGCACCGTAGCAAAACACTATAAAAATCAAAATGGCTTCCTTTCAATCAAATAGCAGACCCTTTTTGGATCACAAGTGTTCAAACTACTATACTACTAGACCAAAGTTTCTCTTGACTAGTTTCCAGAGCACTATGAGACTTCACAATCTACAACATTAGTAACCTTGACCATTCTGTATTCTCATTACAGGTCCCTCAAACTCAAATCCAATGCACAAATCCCTCTTCTCTGTGCTACGTCCCAACATCTGCAAATCCCTACCAGCATTTGTTAGATACGTTTTCTTACTGAGAATTATGTTCTTAGCTAAAAAGGCACCTTTTGAAAATGGGTAAAATGCCAGTGTAGTAGCTCAAATCACACAATCTAATCAAGCTATAAACTCCCACTTATCAACATTTTCCTTATTGCCTCTGTGTTAATGTCTACAGGCTTAAAACTCTTGTCATACTAATGCAATGCTTAAGTACTTCAGACTTTATTGTAAGCAATCTCAGCCAAATATATAACCCTGTGTTAAAACATATATTAAACTGAATAGATCTATATGTAACAATGCAATACATGCTTTCTAAACCTGCTCAGCTGTGTCTGTCACTACAGAAATTGCATATATGTGTTCATCTCCATTACTGTTTAGAATATGAGTACATTCTCAGAAATTGTATGATTCTATATTCTTTACCATGTACAATATATCTCTGCAACTGTCAGACTTTAATACTTTCCCCACACTAAGACTGAAATTGGTCATTTGTGATCAGTGCTCTACCCCCATTTAACAAAAACAAATAAAATAAATGGCCATGTGACTAAAGTTGTAGATGGTGGGCTACGGCATGTATGAAGTCTGTTGTACACTATCAGGGGTGTAGCTAGGATTTTCAAATTTGTACTGACAGCTCTCAAACTGCTACCCCCCTCCCCAGCCAAGCTACGGCCATTCTTGTAATTCACGGTTCGCTCTCTTAATGTCGATAAAGAGGCATTCGCTGTAATACCTCTTCAGTAATATAATATAAATTCACTCAAACTCGGTTCCTTGAATTGAAAATTAACCTGAAATGTCAGTTCTTTGAAAAATGCAGCATGGTAGTTGGGGTAGAGACTTTATGCTTTTGTTTTCTGTAACTAAGGTACAGGTTTTGAGCTTGAGTAAATTACTAACAACCTGCTACCACTAACTAGGATGTTTCATTCACACACACACCCCTACCTACCTCTTAGTGCAAGAAATATGGACAAAGCCTAAAATAAACAGGGACAGATATTAAATAATGTTCTTGTGAACTTAGAAAGTTGCTAGAATAACAGGATTTGTGCTAGTATGAATTTTTCTAAAGGACATGAAGTCTGAAGCTCAAATGTCTGTCATTATTTAGCAACTTCAGCCTTCAATGATTTTCTAGAAAATCACAAAATTTATGAGGAACAGACAAAAAATATGGGGCAAAACTCTGGACATTCTGCAAAATGTGGACAGTTGAGAGGTATGCTACCTACCACACACACACACACACACACACACACACACACAATCACACACACACACACACACACACACACACACACACACACACACACACACAAAACCTCTCAACCTCTTACAGCAACAAACTCATAAATAAAACTGAGGCAAAGGCCCAAAAATAAGGACATTTTTTTTTAAATATTGCTCTTATAAACTTAGAAAGATAATAGAATAGTAGTAGGTCTTGCATCAGTACGAATTTTCTGAAAGGTATGAAATCTGAAACTGAAATGTCTGCATTATTTTCTAACTTCAGTCTTTAACAATTTGCCACTAATTTACCAGAAAACTGCAATTTTATGAAAAACGGACCAAAAATGTGATGCAAAAATATAAAATTGCCAGACAATACAGCTGGGAACCTGTCAAAGGAGGGAAAGCATTATAATATGAGCAGAGTTAACTTAGAGCAGCTGACAAAATTAGAGAATCTACATGCATTTCTGAAATAAAAGTAATGTATAACTCTGATCATTACAGTTATTTATAAAAGTAAAGTAAACCCTCTATGTTTTCTTCCAAAATTGCTATTTTGTGGAGGGATCATTAGGGGAAGAGCAACATTTTGAGCCAAAATCAGGGACAGTTGAGGTTTGGCTATGCCTAATTCTATAAAGCAATTTATTTGCATGTACCTCTCAACCTGTTAATGCAATAAATCTGGACAAGGCCAAATATATTGAGGGAACATATAAACAGTACTAAAAATTGCTCTTGTATAAACTGGGACAGTTGATAGAACAACTCTTATTTTAGCATGCATTTTTCTGAAGGTTATAAAGTCTGAAACGAGTGTGTCATTATTTAGTGACTTAAGTCCTAAATCATTTGCCAGAAAACCACAAATTGAGGAACAAACCAAAAATAAGAAGCAAAAAATCTATTCATTCTTTGAAAATCTGGACAGTTGGGAGGTATAGTTCAGCTGGGGCTGTCTAAGTTTGCCGCCCTTCCCCCTCACAAAACCATGGTCGAATGGAGCCTCCCCCTGCAGCCATTCCAATGATCCATTACTTTGCTATTTCACTCCATTTACCATAAACACTAATGTGCATACTGATTTACTTCTATGATGATTTGAACTTCATTTGAAAGTTTTATTTTGCATTTTAAAGCACAAACACTAAGACATCTGCTAAACAAACTTGGCATTAAAACTTCTCTGCCCTTGAAACTCACATTCATTGAAACATTAAAACCCACATTCAAAGAAAATACATTTTACCCGTGGCAGATAAAAATTAATTCTGGGCTGCTTTTAAATCATAGGCCCCTTGCATATGAAACATACATGTGCTCTTTGATACACCTTCCTATTGCTTTGAACATTTTTCCAGTAAACAATGAAACAAAACTGCCCAATTCAGAACATTTCCATCATAAAAGTCTAGTCAAACTTTACAGTCCACCATTATCAGTAAATAATATGCACAATCTCTGAAGTAGTAAAAAAAGTCATCTAAATAATTCCACGTTAAATAAATCTAACTAATGAAGAGGTTGCTACTAGCAATCACCTTTATATTTCATGACTTCACCGAAAAATAAAGTGTCTGATGCCCCTGAGGAATAAATTGCCTAAATTACATCAATAATAAGCTAGTAATATTGCAATAGGAAATAGATGGCAAACTGATAACAGGCTCATAGTTAGTGTCTTAACTTTCAGTACAGCAGCATTCACCCCTTATGGGAGTAGAACCAACAACCTTTTGCATTAAAAGCAAGTACACAACATTTTGTGCTACTAGCAATGTGAGCTGACTTAGCATAATCAGCACTAAACTTCTCTTCCCCTGCAGCTCTCAGCTCCTTGTAAAATCTATGCAATACTCAACTACATCTCAACTTCGCAGCACAAGAAGTCTGGAAAAAGCCAAATTTATTGGGGTGGGTCAAAAGGGCAAAAAACAGGAACACATTAAACATTGCTTGTATAATCTTGGAAAGCTGCTAGAATAAAATGTTGTGTTACCATCATACATTTTACTGCCAAGGTCACTGTGCAAAATAGTCAGAACAACATACCACTATGCCAAATCACCTGCTTTGTGAAAGAGAGGAAGACTGAAACTTAAATGGCTCTCATTTAATGAATTCAGTTCTCACCATAGCTGTCAACCTCTTAGCACAAAACACCTGGACAAACCCAGTAATGAGGGAATACAGCCCTCAAACATATTCAGTGAATTCAGTTCTTGCCATAGCTGTTAACCTTAACCTGGACAAAGCCAACAACAGGGTATTACAGTCCCAAAAATAAGGACAAATTTCAAATAGTCATAAACTTAAAAAAATAGCTATAAAAAAGGTTGTGTTAGTATATATTTATTGCTAGAATAAAAAGTTGTTTTACTATGTCACAAACACAGGGATAAGATGCAGACTCCACACAGAAGGCACCCCAGCCAAGAATCAAACCAGAAAACCTACAGCTGTAAGGCAACAATACTGCCACTGCACCATCAAATTTGTAAGGAAGTAAACATTCAGAAACCTGAAGTCTGAAATTTAAATGCCTGTCAATTTGTTAATCAGGACAGTCTGACTTGGAACAAAAAAAAACAATTCTCAGCAGAGGCCCAGGAAAAAATAATGCAGACATGTCTTTGTAACATGGGAGGACACAAAAGCAAACCCACACAAACACAGGGAGAAGATACAGACCCCCCCCACAAAGAAGGCACCCCAGCCAAGAACCAAACCCAAGAACCTACAACTGTGAGACATAAGTGCTACGTTGCTACCACTGCACCATCAAATTTCAAGCATTGCAATATTTAAAAACCACAGATACGATACAGATATTGATCAGATCAAATATGAGGCAAAAATCTGCAATTTTTTTACAAATGGTGGTGGGTAGGGAATTCGGGTCTTTAACACCTGCATACAAGGTACAGGGTTCAAGCCTGATGTATTCCCTACCACACCACCATGAGTAATCACCAGTACATCCCACCTGGGGCATTTACACACACACACACACACACACACACACACACACACTCTCGGTTGCAAGACCCATCCTCCTGCTTGTGTACATCCAACACACACACACACACACACACTCGGTTGCAAGACCCATCCTCCCGCTTGTGTACATCCAACATCCTCCTGCTTGAAAACGCATTTGAACTGCACACACACACTCTCGGTTGCAAGACCCATCCTCCCGCTTGTGTACATCCAACATCCTCCCGCTTGAAAACGCATTTGAACTGGCCGGAAATACATGCGCAGTGAGCTCCATTCTGAATGGCTGCCCTGATGAGCTGACGTCATCGTGCAGTAAAGCACGAAAAAAAACAGTTAAAAAGCTACCTCCCTTCTAAATAAGTTGTACTGAAATCAGTACATGTGTATGCCTCCTGATGTCCCTGTACACTATAGAATCTCTTGCTTGCCAGTAAATTGATGAAGCCCTCCATCCATTGCGGGATTGTGGCAATGCCTGTGCAGCTACCTCCCTCAGTCTGTCAACATAATTCAGTTCACCTACATGGACTGTGAGCAATTCATGGAGACCAACAGTTGTGGAACTACACAGTGCACATAGCCAGTAGTGTCACCACTCCACACTATTGTGAGTGCAGGAGAGTGGTGCATGTCTTATCTCATGCACAGACCAGAAGATAGGGGGGGGGCATTATTGTGTTAAACCATCTTGGCTTCCCAAGCACATAACAGTCATTAAACCACTCATGTAATGGTATTGCCTAATTGTTCATACACTTCACTGATCTCTCCCACTGGTAAGCATGCCAGTACCAGGAGCTCACTAACCTTCATGCTAAATTATGGCTTACCCATACATTGTAAGTGAAGGTCTAGATATATACCAGAAATTGTTTGTGTTCCTAAAGAAACTACTGTTACTTCATGTTGAGGTTTACTACTGCTGATGAGCAGTGATCATGGGGTTACAAAGATTATTTTGTTGCTAGATAATTCTCTCAAAGTGAAATCAAAATCAGTGCACCGGAGATTAATAATAAATTATATGGAAGCAAAACAGCCACAGTGACAAACTAATTGGGATGATGTGTCCAGTGGAAAAACTGCAGAAGGAATGTAGAAAGTTTTGAAAGGAATTTGTTTGAATGCAAAACAATCAAAACATGTTTAACATCAGGATACACTTCCATAAGAATAAGATACTTGATTATCAAGGTGAGAGACAAAAACTGTAAGAAATGGAAAAGAGGTTGAACTACAACTTTGAAAACTGGACAATTTAAGCATGGTGTGAGACAAGATCAAGGAAAAAGTTAAGAAAATGTATCTAAAGATATTGAGCATAATAGGAAACCATGTTATAGATACATAGGAAGTGGAAGGAGTAAATACAAACAAATTGATAAACTGTGTATACATTCTAAAAATTATTCTCAGATACAACAGATTATAGCTATATTTACAAAATCTTATAGGTTCATAGGTTCATACTAGGCTATCTGCCCAAGGGCATTTATAAGCCTAGCCCATAGTTATGTGGCTTTTGCCACCCCTTTAGTTTGAATAAAAACTATGCCTATCATTTTGCTGTGCCTCTGTCAAGCAGTGACACTGAAGTAATCCCTGGGGTATATCTGCAATCTCCCATCCATTGGTCAAGATTCCTCTTGAACAAGGCCAGAGAGGTGCTCTGCCTCACATGTACCGGGATTTTGTTCCACAGCATAGGGAGTCTCTGGGTGATGAATCTGTCCCTCCAGCACGTTCTATTTATAACCGTGTCAAGGTTTAAGTCTCCCACCCTTGTGGTTCTGAGGATCTAGATTTTTTGAGGTGAAGCATATTCATCAAATCTGGGTTTGACATGGCCTTATATGTCAGGCACAGGTCACCTCTGAGCAAGCGGTATGAAACTGAATAGAGCTGGAGTTCTTTCAGTCGGGCAGCATAAGACATATTTTTGAGACCCTTTATCCTTTTGGTAAGGAACTTTTGGGGCCTTTCAAGCTGCAGCAGGTGTCTGGTCAGATACATTCCGAATGGGGCATTGTACTCAATCATAGGTCTAATGAGTGATGAGTACAGGGGGACGATGACCTCCCTTGATCTAGATGTGAATCCCTTCATGATCAGGTGGGCGATATAGAAGGTTTTCCTAACTACTTTAGCAACATGAGTGTCAAACGAAAGGCTACTGTCAACCTGGGTCCCCAGATCCCTGATGACTTTTTCTGTGCTCAGTGGATTGCCACCTATATGGTAGCTAAATTCCCACTGCCAGTCTCAAACCCAGGACCTTGGTAACATTAGTCTGTATGATCTACCACTAAGCCATAGCTGCCTTATGCAAAACAGTTTGACTCCACAAAGGGGTGATACATTGTCGTAGTGACATCCAGGTAACCTCAGATACTGAAATCAAATTAGATTATATTGAAGAAGTATGCAAACTGGATCCAAACAAAAACCTGGGTGGAGACGGAATTAATAATAATGACACGAGAACACTTCAGCAAGAACTTACAGTACCATTATTTCTATTATTTACTGGGTTGTATAAATACGGGGAAATTCCTCAAGACTGGAAACATGTACTTATTAAGCCTGTTTTCTAAGGGAGATGGGACTAGGACAAACCCAGAGTCATACAGACCCTTAAGTCTATTTTCATGTTGTGCAAAAATAATGGAGAAGCTAATATTGGATAAGTTGTTGTCAGAATTAGAATGGTTGGGACTTGGAACCATATATCAGCTTGCATATGTTGAAAATAGATCTATTACTACTTGTAACATAATGTATAATAATACAATAACAGTTATGAATGAAAAATTGTGCTGTGATGTAATTTATAGAGTTAACTTCAGCACTTGACTTGGTCATAACTGTAAAAAGGGAAAGAATCTAAGTATGGCATGGATTAACTATAAAAAAGCATTTGTTGGTATCCCACATTCATGGATAAAAATGTGCTTAAAATGTATAAAATACATCCTACACTGATCAGCTACAATACAGTGACCATAAACAGTGACAGACCACTTTGAAATTAAGCCATGATAAAGGACAAATTATTATTCCAAGGATAAAGATTCTTTGTCACCACTGTTGTTCTGTCTTGCCCTTAACCTATTCCACTGTTTACTTAACAGCTTAGGCCATGGTTATAATCTGCCACCTAGAAAACAACAAAGTGTAAAGACTTCTCATCTTCTCTTTGTCGATGATTTAAAACTGTATAGTTCATCAGATGAGGAACTGAAAGCACAACTACAAGATGTCAAAACTTTTTCAGATGACATAAAAATGTCATTTGGTCTTGATAAATGTCCAAAAACAACCTTCAAAGCAGGAAAACTGCAACACCAAGAAAACATCATTTTGGGACAAGAATGTGATATAAAATAACTTAAGCAAGAGAGAATGTATAAATATTTGAGAAATGATGAAGGATCAACAATAAAACATGAACCAATGCGAATATTTTAGTAGACTTAAATTAATCCTAAAAACAGCATTGGCATCCGAAAAAAATCAATCTATCAGCTCATTTGCTCTTCCTGTCCTAACTTACAGGTTTGGAGTGATTGACTGGCCCCAAAATGTGTTGGGACAGATTAGACAGGAAAACAAGAAGGATGCTTCATGCTCACCAAATAATTTATAAAAATCAGTGCACACCAAGATTATATATTCCCCATTCCGAAGGAGGGATGGGCCTCCTTGAAATTGATTACATGTGTAGATCTGCAATTGTGGGACTGCACACATATCTGATTACCTCACAAGATCCAAATGTAGTGAAAGTTTTGAAACATGAGGAGAATAAATCTAAAATTACTTCTCTGCTTAGTCTAACAGAAGCATATCGGTATCAAGCAGGAATGGAAATCAAACCAGAAGTAGATGAAAATCAGGTAGCAACTGAATGTGCCAAAAAAAAACAAAAGAAAGAATATAAGGTTAAGGACCAGATGAGAAGGCAAGAAATGTGAAAAATGCATAAATATAGTTGCAGGTATAGAAAACTTCTGGAAGAACCTCATGTTGATCAGGAACTAACGCAGGAATGGTTAAGGAGAGGCAAATTCAAACAAAGAGATGAAAGGTTAATACTGGCAGCCCCAGATAGTGGGCTACGTACACGTTGGTTTACAAAGTCCATTGAACATGTGGGAGAAACAGACAAATGTAGGTTTTGTAAAACAGAATTAGAAACAGTTGCACACCTCATTGCTAGTTGTTGCATACTAATGGCAGAAAGACTGTATACTGAAAGGCATAATAACATGGCAAGACTGTTGCACTGGGGATTGTGCAAACATTATGGTACTGAAGTGGCTGAAAAACACTGGAAGCGTGAGCCACAAAGCATCATAGAAAATGATGAAGTCTGCATCACATGGAATCACCTATTACCAATATTTCAAAAGATAGATGCTAGAAAACCGGATATATTGGTCCAAGGAAAAGAAGACAAAAGTAGCATTGATCGTTGAAATCGTCACACCCACTGACTACAGTGTCTTGAGTACACGGAGACACAAAGTCATAAAATATCAGGATCTGCAGGCAGAAATGAGAGTAATTTGGAAGAAAGAAACCCAGACAGTTCCAATAGTAGTAAGAGCTGTGAATCTTATAAAAAATGATCTACAATTGTATTTAAATCTGTTACCAATACATATAACCCCATACGATTACAGAAGGAGTCATTACTGGGCTCATTGCAGGTCCTGCGAAGAGCACATCTGGCTGACATAAAAGACTGAAACAAGACTAATTTAATGAACTTTTATTGGGTCCATTCCCATCATGGTATTAGAAACCCAAAAGACTTGGAGAAATAAAAAAATGGAGATACCATTATAGTTATTATTTACTAGGATGTATAAATATGGGTAAATTCCTCAAGACTGGAAACATTCACTTATTAAGCCTATTTTCTATGGGAAAGAGGAGTATGACAAACCCAGAGTCATACAGACCCTTAAGTCTACTTTCATGTTGTGAAATAATAATGTAGAAGGTAATAGTGGATAAGTTATTGTTAGAATTAGAACGGTTAGAACTTGAAACTATATATCAGCATGCATATGTTGAAAATAGATTTATTGCTACCTGTAACATAATGCTCCATAACAATATAATAACAGTTATGAATGAAAAACTGTGCTGTGATGTAATTTATAGAACTAACTTCAGCATTTGGCTTGGTCATACACACAACACTGATCATTAACTTAGAACAACTAGGTATTGATGTACTCTTGATAAGATGGTTAGCTGCATGGCTTACAAATAGGACATGGCAAGTATCATACAGGAATTGGACAGCTGAAATTCTAGGTTACAAAGTGCCCCACAGAGCTCTGTACTGCGTCCATACATCTTTAGGTTGTATCTTCTGTATGTAGATGACTTGAAACTGGGTAAACTGATTGCATGTTTACAGATAGGTCATGTCTGCAAAAGAACTTGATCAAATTAGACATTAGGGCACCACAGACTAATATGCTGATAAATCCTTCAAAAACTAAACATAAGAGATTTAGGAGACACAAACTGAAGGTGAATATTTAATACAGCACAAAGTAACTGGAACTGTAGATTCAGTTAAGAACCTGAGTATGTGGGTAAATCTATCTTTGAGTTTTTGTAATCATATTAATCAATTGGTTAATGATAGCTATAGAACTATAGGTTGTAAAGAAGATCTATAAAGTGTAGGAAATCAGAAATTATGAAGTCATTGTTTGTTAGTTACATTAGACCCAAAGTTGAGTATGGAATAACAATACGGAAACCGTATATGAAAACAAGCATGAGTAAACTGGAAAGAGTACAGTGGAACTATACTAAGGGCATCCATGGATGTGAACATTTAAGTTATTATGAAAGATTAAAATATCTGAACTTGTACAGTGTCTCATATATTTATTTAAGAGGAGACCATATACAGGTATATAGGGAATTTAGAGACAAGTACTTCTGGGAATGTTTGAGATTATTAAAAGGTAGTATAGAATTATCAGCCAATGTAGAAGATTCTAAAGGAATGAGAAATGTATTAACTGGATCTTTGAGAGAGCAGCTGATGCATGGAATATACTACCAAATTACATTAAAGCAGGTACTAGTTTAGATATTTTAAGAACACCCTGGATACTTATTATGGGAACAGCTGTTTTGTTGTATTGGCAGGCTAGAAGGTTATTAATGCCCATGCTTGAAATATTTGAATGTCTGTATATGTAAGTAAGCTGGTGTTGTAAACACCACCAGATAATCTGTTCCAGATGGAACTGATGCAATTGGGAAGCAGTGTCAGAGGGCAAGGTAAGAAGCACACTCGAAATTCATCATGACGTATTGTGCTGCCAAAGTGTGACCACATCCTTCAACAATAGCAATAAGCTGAACAAATGTTATTGTACCCAAGTAGGTTCTTGGGTGCCATTAGTGCAATATATTTATCGCATCAGCCTAATAGTCTGCTCCATGCTGACATTCCCATGAATTGTGTATAGTTGCCTGCATACAGTGGTATGTATAAGGAATATGCCATCCATTAGCCATAGACTACTTGTGTCTAGGCTTGCATTATTATGTCCAGTGGTTATCATAGATAGGTGAAGGTCATCATCAGCAGATGCACTGGTGTCTCAGTATGCATTTCCTATCCTTTATGGGCAAGACTAGACACAAGTAGTTTTCTTAACTATAATTGAATCTGTAACTACACCATGTAATGTCATCCTAAATATTTTAATACTATGTAACCAAAGAATTCATTCCTGTTCTCTAGCACAAAATTAAATTTTAATTGTGTTTTCTTTACTATGATTGTATCTGTAAATACACTATGTAATGCATAGTTTTTCTCCTCAGGCCTCTACTGAAAACGGGCTCCCTGAGCCCACTGGACCTTCCCGGTCATCAAACTGGAAATAAATAAATAAACAAAAAATCATCCTTAATAATGTATGTGACACTGATGAAGGTGCATACCTCTAATGGTTTCCCTTGCATTCATGTATATCAGATTTCCTGCTCTGATACCTTTTTTCTTGGCATTTGTTGGCTGTCAACATTCTCATCCTGCTGCACACATCTCATCACTACCACAGCTGGAATACTGCTGAAATACCTTGTCTCATCTCTCACTGCATGTGTGAGCCTTAAAAAGGACAACTCCTCTGGCCATTCTGGCTGGTCATGTGCAGTACTCCTGACAAGCTCCTACCCTGCCACTGTCTCCAGGATTACAGCTCCGCCCATACAACTGGATGATCTTTTAATGGTGCATCCCCACTATGCATGTGCATTACTTTACCATTCCTTGTGATACTTGTAGCCTTCAGTCATTAAAAAAGGCTTGTTTTTTTCTGGCTCATAATAGTGGGGTGAACTGCACCCAACTATATCAGTGTGTTATTAATGAAGATCGTGTCATTATACATTTCAAATTCTATTGCTTCAGCGTCCATGCTTTTTAAACTAGGGAGACATGTGTAGGACACATTTTTTAGTCTTCTGAATTGGGGAAGGCATTGCTTCTACCCACCAACTGCTAGGTTGAAAGAGGAAGAGGGAGGATGTCTCCTCAGGTAACAGCTTAGCAGCTGGGAATTTAAACTCAGGGAGTACAAACATTTGACCAACATAGCATCATCTATCTGAGCAATCAGGGATGCTGTATTTCCAGAAAAAGTCTCGCTGGTAGGTGCAGTTCTACCAAATGATCTTTATCCATTCATAGCGGAAGCCTGGTGAGCAACTTATCACTTCAAATCAGTCTAGACTGTCTATCTGATTTTGCATTTTGTTAGACTCAATATATTTTGGAGAGCTACTCTCAAAATGTTCATAATATTCACAAAACTAGAAGTGCTATAATACAAAAATGGGTACATTTATTATTATTTTGTATAATACATACTCATTTAAAATGTAAGTTTTTGGTCCACCTCAATGACCTGTAATCTCTAAACAAACTAGCAGCATTATTAAAATATGCTAGGAAATTCTCAGATGCTCCCACTTTTCCATTTCAAATAAAAAATGTTGAGCATAAAACAAAGTCTTACAACATTTGACAACAATAAACATGTTTCTTTTCTCACTGAATGAAAATAAAGTTTTTCAGTGAAGGGGGCATCTCTGCCCCTATCACAGCCATTTTGATTTGTTTGTAATAGCTACCTTGAAAATAAAAAACAGCCCAAAACTAACACAAAAAAAGACAAATTACATTTAATTTAGAATTCTCCACTGCATTTAAGTCATCGAGTAACACTGTTAATATGTCCGCTCTTTCTTGTTAAGGTATGCATGTGTAGGGATTTTATGTCTAAACTGACAAGCACAATTTCAAACTTCACTTCAGCAAAGTTATTAGTTTGTAATTTTTGTAAAAAAAAAAAAATATGCCAAGAATCTCTTAAGCATGGATATCTGTCATAATACTGAATTCACTATAAACAAAGAGCTGTAGGTTCAGCCTTTTACACAGACACTGGCAGATTTCCTGAAAACTCAAAATCCAAAAAAAGCTTCCCTACACGTGCTTCAGGTGAAATTGCTCGAGCGTCATTAGCTATCAGAAAAATAGACAAGCAACATAATGCTGAATGCTTTTCCCCATAGGAAATCATTGCTGGTGTGATTTCTAATTGTACACCTAGAAAGATTAATTTATTTATAGAGATTTCTCCCTTTAAACTAAGTCAGAACTGCTTTGGTTCATTTTTTTTCTGTATACCAAGGAATTTATGATTGCATGGATATCAACTTCACAAAACTGATTGAAATTACAGTCCATGATTCTGTTATATAGCATCTCTAATTAAACTAAGTCAATTTGCTTATAAGCTTAAACAATGTCATTAAAAAAAAAGTCTTCATGAAACCTACTCTCTCCTCTCTCTTCATGCTGCAAATATTTTTTCTTATACATAACTTCTATTAAAGGTATTTCAACTTCCTTGCTCCCTTGTTTACATTCATAATCTGTATATTCTTATTATTTTGTTAAGACTTGGGAAGTCGAATAATAATATTTAATTCTCAGACGTATTGCAAGTACTTGGCTGATCTATATTTCACAAATATTCTCATGAGTGGCAAACACTGGTACTTGGGGGAAAATAAAGTCACTCTGTTTCTGCAGCTAAACATTCAGGAAAATGTGGATGCACTATAGAGTTTTTTAATAGCAACTTTAAATTAGACTTCCTAGCATCTAGTTTTAAATCAATAACTATGTTTGTTAAACTTGCTTGCCTAGCTGAAAGAAAAGCTGAAGAGACAGCATTGATTATTATGTAAATTCACAAAAATCAAAGTGCTTTAATGGAATAATTCTATGTATACACAATCCTTTCATGTCTGTTTCTGATGTCTCATTCCCTGCAAATGCAGTGTCTTATGATTGTGTGTGTGTGTGTGTGTGTGTGTGTGTGTGTGTGTGTGTGTGTGTGTGTGTGTGTGTGTGTGTGTATTTGCATTTGTGTGTCTGGCCATGTCTTCCAGATTCAGATTGTTCAGTGACTGGTGGGGAAGACTCCATGGACATGTTTGAAAATTCACTAGTGACTTTGCATCCAATTTCTGCAACCTCTTGGGTAGTCAGAAAGAAACCCCAATTGGTTGAAAAGAAAAAATAACTATAAATTTCTTTTATAGTTTGTGGACTGACTGTGGCATCCTTCCTTGTAATTGTTTAAACATTCTGATAATTTGGAAATGTATAGACAGCTCCATTTTGATAGTTTTTCCTGCCTCACTCAGTTTCTTTTTCTGTAATTGAATTATTTTTTTCATCCTTACACAGACACTGGAAAAATGTCAAAGGCAGAGAGATTATGTTCACTTTCTTAGCTGATCATAGCTGGGTTTTCTTCTGCTGTACCAATAATTTTTAGGTCTCAGTCACAAGGCAGGTTAGAGTAGAATTGCTCCTACTTGAAAGTATTGGTGAGATGATATGGTCATCAAAATAGATCTGATTATTCATTGGAAATACTTTGAATTTTGCACGGTATTTAAGAAGTCAAACAAAGAAGGGGATATGTGACAGCCTTGCACCATATGAGAATAATGTAATGGGACTGATCTGTTAATACGTGGCAGCAGACTGCAACAACTTATCTTTTTGAGGGATAACAATAATATTAAAAAAGAGCACCGGACATTAAATTTCTCCCCAGCAGCAAAAGTGGGAAAGGTCGACACTACTATATTGGATGAAGTAAACTTGCTATCCTGAATTGCTAGCCCATAAAATATACATACTATTTTAAGAAGAAAAGTTCCTGAAGCACTGACAGTTAACTCTGCCCAGAAAATCTACCTAGGTATGTGGACTTTCTATCAACAGTTTTACAGTAAGCAACCAGATTGTGTGAGACAGCTGTGGGAAGATTTCAGTCCAGCAATTGTTTGCTTCACACTGGCACAGCAACAGCAGCATGTAGCAAGTATGGATATCAAAGTTAGGGCAAATAAGTCACCAGCACCAACTACTCACTACAAAAGAAACCCTCTTTAACACATCCTTTAAATACCACAAACAACTATGCAAACTCTTACAAGCACTCATTTACATAGCATCCAAACTAAAAATCAGTCATGATATTCACCCAAACCAAGGTCCTGACTACATAATTCCACCCAACCCCGAATTTCAGAGCATGCTAAACATTCCACACAAAAACTCTGATTTACTTTTGCTAAACCTAAATCTTAGAAGTGTACTCAATAAAATTCAAGAACTCCATGACACTCTCTCCCTATACAACCCTGATATAGCCATTCTTACAGAAACCTGGTTAAAACCACACATCTCAGATACTGAAATTACCCCTCTCAGCTGCAATATAATTAGGGTATATAGACTAAAAAATGGGGTGGTGGTGTAACAATACTCTTCAAAAGCTCCCTTACCATACAACCTGTAAATATAAGTATTACTAATGCAAACAAGGCAGAACTGCTCCTAACCAGACTACAACTTAACCAAAAAAAAAACATATATACATAATAGCAACCTACCTCCCACCAGGAAACAATATCTCTACAATTGAAACCATTCTCCAAATGATTTCAAGTGCCATATCACAGGAAACCATTATCATCACAGGTGACCTTAACATAGAATGGATAACATGTAACTTATAACCCTAACAATTACATCAACCTACATGGCTTCACTCAAATAATTCAATATCCTACAAGAATTGATAAGAAAACAAATAAACAATCTATTGGATGCCTACCAGATAAAATGAGTGATCATTTAGCAACCTACCTACTGAGAAAGCACAACAACCCTACTAAACTAACCAACTATCACCAAATACTCAACAAGAAAAACTTTAACCCGCAGGTTCTAATTAACTTTATTCAGAAGATAGACCGGATCCCTCTTAAGCACCTACCCTTAGATGCTGTTGTACATCACTTCAACATTTCCTTTTTTAGTATTTTAAACAGATTTTCACCTCCAAGAACAGTTCGAGCTAAAGCTAACCCCATGGTTAACCAACGAGACATGGACCCACCAAAACTGCATAGCTTATCAGCAAACTAGAAACAGAGCTAAACATCAAATGAAATTAGACAAATGACACTACTACACCAGCCTGCAATGGAAACCTAAAGCAAATCCACAAAAATTCTGGAGCACAATCAAAAATATACTTTACCCAGGTCAAACCTCAACCCCTCCTCCTCATTTACCAGATAATATTAACAACATTGCTGAACAATTCAATGTCTTTTTCACTGAAAGCATACTAGCTCTGACCAAGACTAACACATCAACTCCATTATCAAAGCCCAGCTCCTCACACATTATAAGTGATTCATTGCAATTTCAAACTGTCCCAAAATGAAGTATTGAAAAATTACTAAAGATGTTGAAACCTACCACATTGGCAGCAGATAACTTTCCAGCAGAATACATAAAATTAGCAGCAGAAGCCATTTCCTTTCCTGTGACAATACTCATAAATCGTTCAATATCAGAACAGTATGTCCCATTGATTTGGAAAATAGCAGACATTACTCCACTGCACAAAGGTGGAATCTCAACAGAACTGACAAACTACAGACCCACAGCTATCCTTTCACCACTCTACAAATTCTGGAAAGATGAATTCACTTCCAACGTCTTCACCATCTTTTAAATAAAAATCTCCTCACAAAGTCAAAACATGGTTTTAGACCATACCACAGCACTACTACAGCTCTACTAAGTTTCACTAACATCATTAATAAATCAGAGATGAAGACAGAATTGTCTCCTCAGACTTTTTGGACTTGTCTAAGGCTTTCAACATGGTATCTCATACTAGGTTGCTGTCTACCCTAAAAAATCTCCGCATCAGTTCCACAGCTGTCACATGGTTTCAGAGTAATCTACCTGATCATCAGCAAGCAGTGAAATGGCAACAAGACCTCTTCCACTTCTCCCAGTCACTCTTGGAGTCCCTCAAAACTCAATCCTGGGGCCCCTCCTCTTCAGTATTTTCTCAAGTGAGTGTACTACTGCCTCTCCTCCAGTATCTAATATCCAATAGGCAGACAACTCGACCCTCATATGTGCCGCAACTACAATAAGCCAGCTTCAAATAGATACTCAGAAAGCCTTCATTGATATAGAAACCTGGTTAACAAACCCACAGCTCATTCTCAACCCTAATAGAACTAACCTTACGGTCTTTCACCCATCTAAACCTGCTAACCTGCCACCAACATTTTTCATCACAGCTAGTAACAAAATTAAAATTTACCCAGAAATACAAACAAAACTACTAGGTGTCATAATAGACAATAAACTAAAATATGACAACACATATCAAACACAATCAAAAAAGTTCACAAGAAAATGGGAACCCTATACAGAAACAAAAAATTCCTAACAGACAAATCTAGGATAGCTATAGCCAGAACCCACCTTCTTTCTACACTTGTCTATGCCTACCCTATATTCACCAACCTTAAAAAGTCAGAATTAAACAAATTAGAAAACATATTACAATAAAACTGCAAAGTTTTCAACAGATTCCAGGCATACAATTAATCAGTGCCATTACCTAAAAAAACGCTCTTGGCTGGAACTTCCTCATCTCTTGAACTGCAATCAATTAATAATGGCTCACAAAATGATACATCAATCTGAAAACATACCAACCCTTCAAAACTTCCTACAGCCCTACTCTAATAATCGTAATTTTCGCTCTTCTAACAAGGTCTTGCTTCTGGTTACCAAATCAACAATCTAGGCAGGTGACTCTCTATACTGAAACTTTGTTGAAAAAAACTGGAATACCCTCCCACCCCACCTCATAGTATAAGAACCACAAATAACCACACTCAATTTTAAAAACTTCTCAAAACACACCGGGATGAATCATGGCTTCGCTCATGTAATTCTCCAGGATAGGCACTACTATACCCACAATTAGCTTTAACTGCTTCTAACCCAACAACACTTCCTACAAACATATCACTTATAGCTACTTCACCTCCTATTACTCCTCTATAAACAAACTCCTTTTACCTGTTTCTTCCATTGAATTACTGTTAATAATGTTTACCATGTTAGGTAAATCTCTGTGGTCATTTATTTTTTGTCTATAAATTACTATTTTTACTGTAAATGTTTTCCTAAAAATAATTTCCTCCTGTTTGTAACCAAATGTTTTGTATATACATATGTTGTGCATGTTATATTATGTTTTGTTACTATGTTATTATGTGAAGAATATGACTGGAGCTTTTTTTCCCGGGGTCTCCACTGAAATTAGTTCACATCCTGGTAAACAAATGTAAAATAAAAATTAATAAGTGAAGTGATCAGAGCACTTAGCCCAGGGAAATTTCCCTGGACAAGATGGGCTGTTCACAGAGGATTACAAAGCACCACAAAGCACCTAATTCAGACTTGCCCCCCCCCCATATGTCTTTCCATATATCAAACTAGTTGGTAAAGCCTCATATTACCCTATCAAGCAGGAATAGTTAACATTGTACCTATTCTCCAAAGAATGGAAAGACTTGCTAGAAGCACAAACTTATTGTCCCACCTTACTGATTTTAATGGGAGTTAAAATACTACCAAAGTGCTGTCAATCTGGTTAGAAAAGATTGCAACAGCAGTAATTAATAAATCACAGCTTGGCATTATGGCAGGCATGTAGGGAATCACAGAAGAGCTCAGACTCTTCTGCAATATGCAACGGATAAGTCACCAACAGCCATCTACTTTATAGACTTCAGTAAAGCTTTTGAATTCCTTCATTGGGACTATCTCTTCTGCTAATATAAGGATTTGGATCACCTGATAATTCCAAGTCATGGCTCTAATTACTATACACCCATCCTATGGTGAAGGCATCAGATTTTATGGACTCTTCCCCCTTTGAATTATACTATGGTTTTAGAGAGATGGTCATCTGCTGTCACCCCTTCTTCCTGTCTTCACTGTGGAAACCCTCTGACTGTTAATAAAACAGAATTCTACACATTGTGGCATCAAAATAACTGACACTATCAAGTACACTGATGTTCAGTTTGTGAATGATCGTACACATTGGGGACGATCCCTCAGCATTACTTGCCAGTGATGCTAGAGGTCTCTTTCAAGTTTGGTACAATCTAAGGCCTCAAAGTGAAATGGAATAAAACAGTTCTGCTGCCACTAAATCCAAACTGTTGGGTATTGCAAAAGGTAATAGGGATATATCAAATGAGCCTCCTTCCCATATACATGCAGGCATTCAGATTTATTGCCATTTTATTGATATTAACACAAATAACGTGAATTTCCTCATAAAGAAATCAAAGGAGAAAATTACTGCCTGGCCATAAATAAAACTACCCTTTTTAGTCTGTATTGCTTCTATTAAAATGTGCATTCTGCCAAAATGCCTTTTTTTTTTATTTATCCCATCGCGTTCTGGTCTTTGCGCTGCATTTTATAACGGTGAAGCTGCAGAAATTAATTTTGTCATATATTTTGAATAAGATCCACTTCAGAATGGCATGGAAGAAGTTAATGGCCCCCAAAAATATGGGGGTGATGGGCTACCAGATTTACATGTGTATGCCATAGCTTCTGATTTGGTTCACTGAGCTATGGCTGATACTAAACATCATCCCATCTCTATAGTTCCAGAAATTTATCTTATTTCTGTGCAAAGCAATGTAAGATCCTCAAGGAGAAGTGGAGGCTATATGATCTGTGAGGACAGGCAAATGAGCTAAGAAATAAGCTGATGAAAATCAGACTAGTAGACCAAAATAACTGATGGTACTCTATTTGGGCTAATGATAAAGTACATGTTGACAGACAACCAATATTATGGTGGGACTGGATAAAGGTGATATTTTATACTGGGGAGTTTACCTCACTTGGTAGTACTGCTCTCATAATACTGAAACAGAGTAGAAGACAATGCCACAGCTGTAATCTATAGTGGTGTCAATATCTACAGCTCAGCAGCCTATAACCACAGAATCCTTCACAAATGCATTCTATGGACACCTGCAGGAATGCATGGGTCGTGCCACCCCAAATAAAACTAAGACTCACTCCTCCAAGGGCAGGAGACCTGTCTGGTGGATCCCTGGCCATAAATAAGCTGTACAACAAAAGGAGGAAGCTACTACATGATAGAGCAAGATCCCAAAAAGGGAAAGCAACTCTGATAAGTACCAGCAAGAAGCTACGATCCTTCATAAAATCATCTAAGGCCAGCTTCGAAAGAAAAAATAGACAAGATGCTAAGGACAACCACAAGGCATTCTTTAGTTATGTCAGGAACCTGGGAAGCAACTCCCAGATATGCTCTGAGTTAGTGCAAAACGACAAAAAATACACTGAACCAACAGACATTGCCAACATCCTGGCAGACAGATTCAGTGTAAATGTCTTCCCCCCATCCCCCCCAAAGGAGCAGATCTCCGTCCCAACAGAGTGTAACCTCCCAGACATCACAGATGATCAGGTGAGAGCTGCCCTCTCCAAAGCAATAAACACAGCATCAATGGGACCAGACGGTGTCCCAGGATGCATCCTACATGAGCTGCAAGATGAGCTAACCCCTCACCTAAAGTCCCTGTTCAACCTCAGCCTTGCCACAGGATATGTACTCAAGGAATGGCGTACAGCAATGATGGTCCCGCTCCACAAGGGAGGTGCCACAATGGACCCCGGTAACTATCGCCTATAAGCCTGACTAGCCTGGTTTGCAAAGCTATGGAGCGTATCATCATGGAACTCATAAACAATGATATTGGTAACCTTCGGACACTGGATCCTACCCAGTTTGGCTTTGTTAAGGGAAGGTCTTACCTCTTGAACCTGGTCGACTTCTTTGAAACAGTTACCAGGGCCATAGATGAAGGGAAAGTGGTCCACACAGCCTACCTGGACCTCGCAAAAGCACTCGACACAGTACCCCACTCTGGTATCATAAATACGCTCACCAGCTTAAATATCAACCCCTGTGTCACAAGATGGGTTGCAAACTGGTTCAGGGATGGAACCCACACAGTCAGAATTATAGAAGCCTTGTCAGACTCTAAACCAGTTACAAGTGGAGTTCCACAAGGCTCAGTCCTGGGACCTCTCTTGTTCGGTATTTACTTCTCTAAGGTACAGGCAAAAACGGGAGGACTATGGCTGACGAAGTTTGCAGATGACTGCAAACTAGGTGCCATAATAGATGCCCCAGCTAACACAGGCATTCTCCAAAAGGGTCTCACAGATAACTGGTGCCAGAGTCATGACCTAAAGCTAAATGCAAAAAAATACATTGTCATCCCCTTTGGGAAAAACAAAGTGCCCACAGACTACCACATAGGAAGTAACACACTAATTACGGAGGAAGTAATTAGGGACTTGGGGACCCAAGTAGATAGTAATCTCTCCTTTGACAACCACATTGCCAAAGTGGTCAGAAAGACCTTCTATATAGCCCACCTCATCACGGAAGGTTTCACATCTAGATCAAGTGAGGTCATTGTACCATTCTATTCATCACTCATCAGGCCCATAATTGAATGCAATGCCCCATTTGGGATGTACCTTACCCAACACCTGCAGTAACTGGAAAGACCCCAAAAGTACCTATGCAATCAGGCTAAAGAAACTCCGGCTCTACTCAGTTGCTTACCGCCTACTCAGGGGAGACCTGTGCCTTGACTTATAAAGCCATGTCCAACCCAGATTTAATGGACATGCTCCATCTCAAGAAATCCAAATCCCTTAGAGCTACACGTTCTAGAGACTTAAACCTGAGCACAGAAATAAATAAGACATGCTGGAGGGACAGATTCATATCCCAGAGACTCCCATCACTCTGGAACAAAATCCCAGTCCAGGTTAGGCAGAACCCCTCAATGACCCTCTTCAAGAGAAATCTTGACGAGTGGATGGGAGACCGTAAGTATACCCCCGGGATCACTTCTGGGTCCCTGCTAGACAGTGGCACAATAAATTAACCGTAAATGGACAATATTCTGTGACCTACTATTCATAGGCACAGTTTACAAATCTAAAAGGGTGGCAAAAGCCAAACACACTCTGGCTAGGCTTGTAAATGCCCTAGAGCAGATAGCCTAGTATCAACCTATGAACCTATACAGGGGAATAAACAAACATGGCAATTTATTATCAAGTTGGGTGACTAAGACAGATAAAAAAACCAAATCAGTCCCTCATTTACTATCCATAATCTACCAAGACCTAGACACCACAGTAATATAAAGTTTGGAAAAATTTCTCATTGGTCATGCTTCCTAAATGTATGAAGAAGACCTGGCACTTGATATAAACCAGGAGCCTTCTTGGCCCCTCCACCTAACCACTCAACTTTGTATAACTCAAAAAGTTCCATTTTTGGCAGATTACTCCATCTTATCTGAAACTCGGAGATCAGGAGAATGGAAAATATTGGAGATATGGGGAGATGGAGACTATTTACTCACATCTGATTTGGTCAGGTAGATTATGTATAGACATTTGGACAAAAGGTCATGCTGCAGCACAATATGCCCTAAGTATACCTATTCTGGCTCTAGGTGATCAACAATTCTGTACTCTGTAACCAGCAAAGATGAGGAAAGACGAACAACACTAGCCACTCGACCAAGTGTTCTGAAGAAGACTGGTTGTAACAGTTGAAAGCGCTAAACACTTGTGGATTGCTGCTATTAAATTTTGTCTATCATTGGTCGAGTGGCTAGTGTTGTTCGTCTTTCCTCATCTTTGCTGGTTACATTGTTGCTGTTCACTACAATTCTGTACTCTGGGCTTTCTTTCAAATTCCTCACAACAAAATCTTCTAGAAAAATCTTGGTTATTGCAGATACAAACAATGGTCACAGTCATTATTTTCGCAGCACATTACCACAGATTTTTAGTGCTATAGAATAGACTGTGTGTAGCCATGAATTCAGACCCTCAGTACATAAGTTTAAATTAATAGACTGTGTGTAGCCACAAATTCAGACCCTCAGTACATAAGTTTAAATTAATGTTAGTGTATTTTCTTATAAGCTTTGGGTAATATCATTTAATGTGTATAAACAGTGTAGGTGTTTTATGAATGCAATGTGTTTTTCTAAAGCTGCCAGTAAAATCTGTTACCTAAAAAAGCACCACACACATTTTACCAAAGAGTTGCATATGGTCTTTGTAAATGTCTCTGATGTATTCAATTTTATTTGGGGACTCTATAAAGAATAACACTTGAGGTAATATATGGACAGCATCATTTTGCTCCAGAAACAAATTGTCCAATTTTTGAGTTGTATACTTGAATTCTTTGTTTTTAAACAGCCCTATAAGGGATTTGAAATCTCTTACATTACATTCAATGTACACTGCTGCTGAAAACAAACTCTAATCCACATTGTAGGCTATCTAGGAGTCTATAAGTCACAAGGTGGCCAACAGGTTAATGAAGCAACTCAGTTGGGGTATTCACAATTTCATTCATTGAAACAATATTTTGTTTGATTTGACTGACTCCTGACATGAGTTACACTTCTTTTGAACTTCTCAATAGTATTATTAAATGTTTGTAAAATTAAGTACACAATGCAAACTGAGATATGCAAAAAACTGAGAAAATAGTAGTTGTTCTGGTTATGATGTCATCTAATTTTTATTTTAATATATTTATTTTTAACAATACCATTCCACTAGAAACAAGTATCCATTCTTAAGAGTGACCTGGGAGTACTGTCTGGTTAAATGACTTGTTCAGTGTCAGAGAACAGGCAAAAAGAGGTGGAAGGATCACACCTTGCACTCTGAACTCCAGGAAGAATCTTAACAGCTCAAAGGCCTAATAATCTACATTTACTGCCAGAAAGTACTTGTGAGCAATGTAGGTGCCTCTTAAATGTGGAGTCTAACCTCTGACAATATTGCATATTTCAGTCAGAAGCTAAATAGGTTAGTACTAGGCTAACTGCTCTTGTGGTCCATTTTAAGCTTAGCCAATTACCCCATGTGAAAATCAAACTCTACACCTTGCATCTGCAGGATAAACAACTTAACCATTATGGCATTGCAGTCAATTAGCAATATATCTATTTCTGTTGCAATTGTTAAGAAATCATTACCTAAGCCACATACCCTCCATTTGAACAAACCTCAGCCATATAACGCTGCATACACTAACATAGTGTGACTTGCAGTTTTACCCACAACTAAAATATGTCATCCTGGCTCATACTCCAGTGTCCCCTCTCCTGAATATTTTAACTCTTCCTCTCTCATTGTTGCAATAGACCAGATCTGAAAGCTGTCACCAAAATTAGAAATTGCAAGATTATGAGCTAAAACAATATGCCATGCTGCTTTGTTGTTAATGCAGAATATTTGTTAATGTTTTTAATCTGAGCCTCTTCAGAGGGTATGCGTATGAGCTCTGAAGAACAGCAATTGTGGCACCTAGATTCCAGTCAGGCTTTCATGAGCCCCATCAGTGGCTCATAAACCATAAATGACTTAGTCACTTCATGAACAAAACTTTGCTTTCTTGAACCAAGAAAAAAACTTATCAGGCACCTAATTTTAAATATCCTTGACTTACACACCATACCATAGACCAGATTCCATCTTCAAATACCAGAATTATAGCTTGATTGATTTCTAAACATCCATTTCCACACAGACAAAGTGAAATCAAAAGTAAACTCTTTTCTTTTTTGCGACCCATTTCTATCTCAACCAGCCAGAGCAGCCATTGGCAAAGGAGTTCTGCTCTCTCTCAGATATAATACGGAGAACCCATTTTCACATCTATCTCCAAGAAAAACACCACCACCCTCCAGACAATTTCCAACAGCACCTGCTGATTCAATAAAAACTATCCTCTCTTTGAGCATCACTGTATCACCATAGGAAACAAAGCCAAATGATAACCCATGAAACAAAGATCTAACCTACTGTTTGGATCCCAACTCTACAAACTCCTCTGACTTTTGATAGTTAATCCCCTTACAACTGTTGGGGTTTGGCATATTGGTTAATGTGTTTACCTCACAGACACAAAATACAGGGTTTGCTTCTCACCTTTGAAAGAAAATGACTAGGCTTAAAATGGTCCAAAAGAGCAGCTAGCCTAGTTCTTACCTAAGGGGGATGGTGTTGGTATAATGATTAAGCTAAATTTCATGGAATTCCTTCTCCTACAACCTGACACACTACTCACAAGCCATATCTATTCTCAATTCCCCTAGAACCAAACTCCACAGAACTACACATCCATTCTCCTTTCAGGCACCTACTATTTGGCAAGCTGTCCCCATCAACCTAAAGGAAATTAACACTTACTCCAAATTCAGAATGCAACTCAAAAAACACTGCTTCTTTCTAGCCAAGTTTCCCTTTAAGACAGGCTATACTTCCTAAGACACTTCTTCACTTTCATTTCCTTTTCTCTTCTCCTCACAGAATTGCTGAAGGTCGATCCACTTTAGTAGCTAAGAAATATACTGTACATTGCACCCTGTTTGGTTACTATATTGTAGTTATACAGTTTTTTATGTAACTAATCTGAACTACTCTGTTATTGCTTGCATTTATGACTTTTTTGTTTGGGAAATGTTTTGCATTTCATTCTAGTTGAGTCTGAAATTAAGTAAATGTGGAGGAACACTTGGAAAAACAATAATCCACAGAAGTATGTGCTCAAACCCATAAATGGAGAACTCCAAGGCTGTATTAAAACACGTTTATTCTGAAATTAGTCAATATTGATCTGTGCACTACATTGGTACTAAATAAATAAATAGATACATACATGCATACATACATACATGCATATACTGTAATGACCCTGGAAATTATTGTCTCATTAGTTCAGTAACAGAATTGTTAGCCTGCAAACATTCAGTCCTAAACAGAACAGTTTTGTGAAGAGAAGCTGCGACTGAAGCCTATTTATAATTCATTCAGTGCATAATTTTGATGATTTTTATGACAGTGCGACTGAAGCCTATTTCTAAGGTCATTCAGTCCATGCCACTTATCCTCCCTTGCTGAGACATTCATTATAATCCCCCATGCATGCACTATTAATCAGCTTGCCAGCTTATATATTAACCCCTATACTATTTAATGAATTGCTGTTTGGCTTTCTGATCATAACCACAGATTGAGAACTGGGAGTATCCTCTATTATAACATTCTAGTCACTAGTGAAGTCCCTCAGTGGTCTGTATTCCACTCCTCTTTGGCACTTACATCTATAATGTGAAGACAGATGTCCAAGGTTTGTGGTTGACCAAATTTGCAGATGACTACAATTTGGATGCCATAATTGTTCCCCTCATGGACTCTTATAATCAACAGGAAGGGCTAAATGAGTGCCACTTCTAGGTTTCTGACCACAGCCTTCAACTTAATGTAAATAAAAATGTGTTGTAGTTATTTTTTTGGAGGAAACATTTCCCACAGATTGTCACACAAATAGAGTCCCAGTTAAGTTTAATACTGCCATTAGCTATCTAGGCACTTTTTTAGAACAAAGAACTGTCTTTAGATCATTGAGTATCATTATAGTAAGGTAATCATTGCACATTTATTTATTAAACACATATCCTCAAAATCTGAAGATTTTTTAGTCCCCCTATATTTTTCACTTATTAGACTTATTAGACTGATCACTGATTATAGCACTCTGACCATTATATATGTTACACAACACTTATCCTATCTTGAAATACCTCAACACTTCATAACCATGTAAATCAAGGTGCCAGGTTTCCAAAGATATCTGTATATATTAAAATCTTTCACTGTTCCTTTTCATAAGCTCTATCTTATGTTTTGAGCTTGGAAAGACCTTGTTGTACTAGACATTTCTACTTCAGAAATACTGGTAATTTTTAGGAACACTTGTTCCAAATCTCTCAAATTATATCACAGTTTATACGAGACTTCAGTAGATTTGTTATGAAAGCTTTTACTACTAATGGAAAAATCCCTCTTGTGTTTCAAATGGTATATCGCTTTACTCTACTTTAAGTAAATCCTTAATGTTGGCATGCTTTCATACAAATTCAGTTTATGGATCAGTATTATAGCTCCTATCTAGAAGGGAGGAAAACCATAACAGTTATATATGATCAGGCTGTATATGATTGTTCAAATCACCTGCCTGTTAACCTGTGAAAACACACACACACACACACACACACACACACACACACACACACACACACACACACACACACACACACACACACACACACACATATATATATATATATATATATATATATATATATATATATATATATATATATATATATATATATATATATACACACACACACACACACACACACACACACACACACACACACACACACACACACACACACACACACACACACACACACACACACACATGGGTTTACTTCTAAATTTTGAAGTTGCAAAACATTAACGTCTCATTGTCAAAACCATAAAATCAAAGTATTTAACGCTTCAAAATTTAAATTAAAAAAGAAAAAGAAAAAAAATCTTTTTTTTATGGTTTTGCAGGGAGCAAGCCCCCCTACACCCTCACAATCCTTGTTAATTAAATATACCAGCTCTGAGATCATACTACAGTGAAAAAAATAATAACTATACCATTATGCGCTGTACATCAATCTCTGTTTAAATGGTTCAAAGTTTCAAATCTTTGATCTTATGGTCTCAGCCAAAAGAAAGAACCCACTTCCATGAACTCTGAACTGAGTGTTCATAAAATCTTGAACTCTCATATTCCAAACCATGTTCTCCATTGTGGCCATTGACAATATGAAGGTAAACCAATATATCTATATATATATATATATATATATATATATATATATATATATATATATATATATATATATATATATATATGAGTCTACCTGATAACACCAACATGCCAAAACACCGACAACGAAATAACCGACACGACAAAACCGAAAGAAACCGAAAGTTCAAAAACACAAAACTTCACACGCCCAACAAACCACAATCCCACAATCAACAAAACAAATACCTTAGCCGAAAAACACACACACAACACAAGCACACCAAAAACCTTATAAACCTACAATAAACCTTACATACACAACTATCTATGCACTAACCTTAACCCAAACCCTAACCCTAAGGTCTGTCACTATCGCACACTTACCTTACCTGCACCCTAACCCTAACTCACTTAATCCACCCCTAACCCTTAAGTCTGTCACTATCACACACTTACCTTACTCGCACCCTAACCCTAACTCACTTAATACACCCCAAACACTCAAAAGCATCACTATCGCACATTTACCTTACCGTACCCTAACCCTAACTCACTTAAACTGCCCCTGAACCTAAAGTGCGTCACTATTGCACACTTACCTGACCCGCACCCTACCCTAACATCTGTCACTATCACATACTTACCTTAACATGTCTGTGTTCTCAGCGTCAGAATTCTCAATCTCTGTTGTCGATCTTCCGGCGTCGGTGTTCACGTTGTCGGCATTGTGGACTTTCGGCGTGTTCAGGTAGACCCATATATATATATATATATATATATATATATATATATATATATATATATATATATATATATATATACAAAGAGAGACAGATTTATAGGTAAATTGAACAAATGACAATTTTGTCTAAAGCAAATTGATCTAAGAAAAATGGTTAAAACTCAATTTCACTGAAACACAATTTGATCAAATGGAAAATAAGTACACTGTGCTACAATCAAAAACACCCCCCCTTACTGGTGGAAGCTGATAACTTCACAATAAGGGAGGAGGCCGCATAGAGCAAATGAAGGGATGGAGCTAATTAGAACGGCATAGGGCTCTATTATAACAGGTCAATGACCAAAGCTAAAAATGTATGACCAACTTCTTACTTATAGATACGGTACAATAGTCCCTCCCCAACAAAACCATTTTCATTACAGGCTCCCCCAAAACCCATCAGTTACAGCAACTTTATTTACTGTGCACACCTCAGAAAATATGACTGTTTAGAAAAAGAGCCACAGTAAAGTATTCCAGCTGGCCTCATATAAATGTGCACTAGTTCTGAAAAGCTATAATTAATACTTAACATGACTAAATGACAGCAGGACCAGTCACTGTATTCAACAACAGCCCTCATACTTGGCAAAATCACCGACTGTATTCATCTGAGATATGAGACTAAAATACAATAAAAATAATAGCAACCACACACACACACACACACACACACACACACACACACACACACACACACACACACACACACACACAATTCTCAACTACAGCAATTTCTACTGCTGTGTACACTTCAGCTGTTTATCTGGGATCATATGAATGAATGAATAAATATTTAAATAGTAGCTTCTCCTGTCAAAGCTGTGCAGTGTGCAATGTATTGCTAATTCCCTTTACCTCACATACATGCATACAAACACAAACACACAGACACACATAGACACACACACATACACACACGCATACACACATATTTACACACACAAACACACTTTAATGTTCCTACCAATTAGAGCTAATTCTATAGCTGTGTATACTTTAACTGGTTGCGATCAAATGACTGAATACATATTTTAATACTAGCTGCTGCTGTCAGAACCAGTGTGTAACTGGTTAAATAGTAGCTGCTCCTGTCAAAGCTGTGCAGTGTGCAATGTATTGCTAATTCCCTTTACCTCACATACATGCATACAAACACAAACACACAGACACACATAGACACACACACATACACACACGCATACACACATATTTACACACACAAACACACTTTAATGTTCCTACCAATTAGAGCTAATTCTATAGCTGTGTATACTTTAACTGGTTGCGATCAAATGACTGAATACATATTTTAATACTAGCTGCTGCTGTCAGAACCAGTGTGTAACGTATTGCTAACTCCCTGTACCTACACATACATGTACACATACACACACACATACACACACACACACACACACACACACACACACACACACACACACACACACACGCACGCACGCACGCACACACACACACACACACACACACACACACACATTCAAATGCACATTGACAGACACACACACATTAAGAGATGTGGCCATCAAGTACAGCTGCTTGCATGACTGAATGTATGCATCAAAAGTTTGATGAAATCAAATGAATGAATGAATGAATAAGTACAGAAATGATTGCCTCAGCTCACTGCTGTCAGAATACACTGCAACACCCGAAAACATACCTCAGATATATATCAGAGAGAGGTGTGTGATATTTTAAATACGCATTTAGATTGTGTGTGTCATACTTATGAATTTTCAGTTGGTGTTTGTGCTGTGGATGAATGTTACTCAAGAACAAGGCAAAATGTACATGTTTAGGCAGACACAACAACTTTTTTTTATTATATTTATATATATATATATATATATATATATATATATATATATATATATATATATATAAATATTTGTGGATAGAAAAGGACAACAAAGTAAAGTATTGTACTCTTTTTGATCAGAATGTTAATTAATTTTATTATATTTCACACACATCTGCAATGTAATGTAGCTCAAGAACTCAAAAACAAATTGTGGGAAACTCTATTTTGTAAGTCATTAGCAGTATGACAGTAGGAAAGATTCCCTTAATTTAGTGACTGGATGATAAACTCTGAATCATAATGGATTTAGCACTACTAATAATAAAAGTTTATGTAAGAAGAAATCATTACTTAAATAGTATTTTCAAAGCCAGTTTGATATTAAGGTACTGTACTTGTCTTGAGAGTTTGCAAATCAGCATTATTTCGGAAACTGGTGGTACTGTGCTTTAGCAATCTAGCAATATGAAATCAGGTAAATTTTATATATATATATATATATATATATATATATATATATATATATATATATATATATATAGTGATCCTTTGCAGCAACTTCACTGATAGCATGTTCAGAAATGTGGTGATACGTTAATGTCCCTGTAAAATATAATTCAACATTGATTTCATTAATGACAGGTTTAAGACAAGGCATGCAGTCTGGGAGTACCTACAGATGAAGGATGTGTGGTTGCCTAAGTGTCAGTTGTCTGGTCCTTGTTTTTAATAGGAAATCACTATCAGAGTAATTTTTTTTTTTACTCAGATAATGTTTTTATTTTTTAAAAAGTCAAAGATCAAACAAACTATGTACAAAAATATAATACACTATATACAATGTCAGTAACAATGCATACATGTAAAGTAAATCATTCAATATTTCTCTAATAACGATTTCAATTTCTCCCAAGCAATTTGCTTATTTGTCAGATTTTTTGGTCTCTGTTTTATAGTGAAAATTTCTCTATTACAATCAAGTTTGTGTAAATAAACAAATTCACTGCTAAATGTGAGATTATGTTCTGATTTCCATTTTTTTTTGTAACCACTTTCCTTGTTATCACTAGCATTAACCATAATGGTCTATATTACATACTCGAACATTTAAAAGTTCGAATCACTGAAGAACGAACTTTAGTGATCAAACTTTTAAATGTTCGAATATATTTAAAAATTAAAAAAATAAATAAATAAATAAAGAAAGAAAGAAAAAGTAAAAATATACCAACTCCAGTATCACTCTATAATGTAGGAAATGGGAAATTCTCCATTAGTTGGTATATTTAAGTAGTGGGGGGCTTGGGGGGGTGCAGTCCCCCACATGGGGGGTGCAGGGGTGCTTGGCCCCCTCCCTATACCCTTTACTTTTTTTTTTTTTTTTAATTTTGTTTTTATAGATATTCGAACTTTTAAAAGTTCGATCACTAAAGTTCGTTCTTTAGTGATTTGAAATTTTAAACTTTCCAATATCTAATATAGACCCGGCCATATACGTATTTGATTTCTGAGTATAATTTCTGGATCAGTCACATTAAACAATATGAGAGAGTTAAAAATTGTACAATTGTCATTCCACATAGCTTTACAGAAGTACCTAAGTATCTAAAAGTATTCCAAAAAGCAGATACTATTTTACAATTTACAATCATATGCAACCAGTCAGCGTCAGATTGATTACATCTCCAAAATTTCATGCCTTCTTTTTTATATATTTTGGCAATTTTATTGGGAGTTAAAAAGCCCTTATGCAGGAACTTCTAAGTATAAAGTTTCCAACAGGGAGAAGCTGTGTTTTTTCCTGCTGATTTCAAACAAACCTTTTATTACTTAATGTAAATTCTTCATTGTTTATTTTTATTGAATGGGTGCAATAAGTGCTAGTGTGATTTCTAAGTGTGTGTCAGCAGCGATTTCTTTATTGTGGCAAATTCTCTCTTTTTCATGCTTCTTTGAGCATGGAGTTGATTTATAAGTTCAAAGATATGGAAGTCTGCAATCAGAAGTTCTTGAATTTCAAGACAGCTGTGTTCAACAGTTTTTTTCTTCGTCATCTTGATATTTGAGGTTTCATTGCAGAACTTATAAAACATACCTGTGTAAATTCCAGCTGTGCTATACAATAGCTAATTGTAAGCTTAGCAGATTTTGTTCCGTAAATCATTCACTATTTTAGGAAGGCAGTGCTTCTACACTAAGAGATAAAAGAAAGCTGTATGAGTCAGCAGCAGATGATCAATAAAAATAAATAGTGGAGGGGCATGGCTTGGATGGCAAGCTGAAAGCAGCAGAATTCTTGAGCTTTACAGTCTTCACTGTTTTCCTGACATGATTGTTTTATTTAATTTCACCAACAAAGACCTGAAACCACTAAAATTCGATTCTGGAAGTCATAAGCAACAAGTTGGTGTAATTTTTAAGCTAAAATGTTCATATTTTCCTCAAACTTTCAAATGGAAGGGCCATTGAAACCACATTCACAAAGGAAGATGACCAGCTCCAAGTTTTAAATATATTGTTTTTAATTGGATTTTAAACTAGGAAATAAATGAAAACTGTGTCTCTTTTGTGAGTCCACAAAATTAGAAGAGAGCAAATTCTGTTAATTGCATGTGAAATGAAGGAGGAGCAAGTAATTATACCTTTTATTTAAAAAAAAAGACATTTCAAGGATACACTGAAAAAGTTCACTCAGACTCTGCCATAGACTGCTTTGAGGGAAAGAATAGTTTGTCATTCCTTATATACTGCTGTCTTGCATTTTGTATATTGCAGTGTATTTTCTTTGCATTGTGTTTAAATTGTAATCTATTTTACATATTTAAATGAAGAAAGGAACCACATCTGTCTGAATCACAGAAGTTATATTTTTTCTCCAGCCTTCTAGCTTGCTGTTGTGTTCTTTAACTCAATCTCTCTAGTGGGCCCTTTGGTAATTAGACCATATAGCTCCTTCACTCTCCTTTTTCATTGTCTGCTGTTGGTAAACGCAAAAGTTTCATTTTGTGAAATCACCCCCTCAAGCTATTTCATTTTAGTTTCCCTCTTGCTGTATTGCATAGAGCCAGAATACTGATTGCCCACACCCATTCCAACCAGTCAATCCATCTTGTTCTTTTAAAATGAATGCCTCTCCCCTTAGGCTGATAAAAGCTCAAGTTACCTTTATTTTACATCATACTCATACTTCTCAGCTGTGCGGTGGTGCAGCAGTAGTGTTGTCACAACAAGAGGTTCTCCCATTCAATTCTAAACTGGAGGGCCTTCTGTGTGGAGTCTGCATTTCCTCCCCTCGGTCGTGTGGCATTCAAAAGACATGCATGAAATGGGCATGCCTTCGTTGAAGGTTGGGCATCGAGCTGCCACCTCTGCACTGTAAAAATCCACTGCCAATCATTAGCGGACCGGAATTGCGCTGTGGCAACCCCTAATCAGGTAAAGCCAAAAGGAGAAGAACTCATACTTCTCAGCTGTACAGATTTTCACAGAATGTCCAGATTTTGCCTCATATTCTTTGTCTGTTTCTCATACAAATTATGGTTTTCTAGCAAATCATTGGTAAATCATTAAGGGTTGAAGTCACAAATTAATGACAGACATTTCAGTTTCAGACTTCATACCCTTCATAAAAAATCATGCTAATGCAAAACCTGCTATCCTATCATCTTTCTAAGTTTGTAAGAGCAATATTTAAAAAGCGCTATCATTATTTATGTCTTTCTCCAGATTTTCTGTTTAAACAGGTTGAGAGGTATGATCATACTAACTGCTTAATGCACACTGCAGTTATTAGAATCCCATCTTAACTTCAAAATCTGCTCCATATGTGGCAAGGCTACAAACTACTGGACAGCATATGTTCTGCTTCTCAGTAATAGTCTTTTGATTAGTGCTTCTCTTTTGCTCTTGGTGAGAGAATTTGTAGTTGGATATTATTTCCTAGACTTCCTGGAGACTTCCTATCACTGAAATGCTTGCTAACAGTTTTTGAGGAGCCATCTTGACATTAGTGCTACTATTTTGCTCCTGGTGAGAGAAAGAGCAGATGGACATTGATTTCTTTTTCTGACTGGGCAGTGTTTGAGTGGGGGAGGTTTTTGACTTTCAGGTTGCTATCCAGGGCATCTTAGGAAAAGGCTGCAACAACCCTTCAGACCCCTACAGCAAATGATATGAGACTATGGATCACCAAAGACCAGGTGGTCCACTTTTCATCTTGGGATTGGTGCTACTGTTTTGTTTCTCATGAGAGAAGAAGCAAAGGGGCATTGATTCCAAGACATGTAAAGCTTTGGTGAGGCAAGCACTAGTTACAACTAGGTAGCAGCTAATAGGCAAATCACCTATGTTCATCTTTCTCAATAAATCAAATTCTATCTTTTCAGTAAGTGGTACTAGCTTAACTTCCATCTAGCCTAACTTCAGAGTATCTCCCTAAATACTTCACCCTCAAAACCTCCAGGGGATACTATAGTAATTTATCTTCAACTGATAATTGCAGTGCAAACCCCAGTCTTCTACCCTCTGGAAATGTGGTTTAGAGGTCTGCTCTCTCCCCATCTGTGGTCAGGCTAATTTCTTATGCTTACCAACTGTTCACTACTTGTACCAAATGATAGTACAACTTTTAATGATTGTAAATATTTCAGAAACATAGAGGAATCCACCTGTATCAGCCCACTAACAGTAAGCATCCTACCTCCACAACACCACACCAAACACAGCATGCTACTAGACCCATAACATATGCTCTGTCTGTAAAAAAGATTTGGTAAAGCCTCCTAGTAGTCACTGTAAAGTACTCTGGTTTCCAGCACACAACACTTACTCCTTCTCTCTTGCACAAACTGCAAAACCACAGAAGTTACCCAAGACTTATCATGAAAGCAGACCAAGGCCCAGAAGGCCCTCTAAGTCTGCTTTAACATAGGGAAATATTTTAGTCATAGGAGAGTCTATAGTTGGGCATAGAGACTCTACTCCCATCAGACTGGACAACAACATAGTAACTATAAGCTGCCTGCCCAGTGCCAGCATCTGTGATGCTGCAAGGGCCCAAAGGTCCCCTACGCCAGACAAATATGACTAAAACCTAGTAATGGCTCATATGGAGGTGTATGACCTCAAGCACTCTACCCAATGAGATATGCAGAGAGACATGATAAAACCTATTATGCATGCTTAAGGGCAGAAAAGACAGTGGTCTTGAGTAGTATCTTGCCTTAACCAAGAATGATGCCTGAAAAGAAAGACAAGATAATTGGTTTAACATTAAGGTAAGTAGTTGATGTCATTCTAAGGTTCAGTAAGTATCAACATGGCATGATATGGTTGAAAAGGCTTCTTGTTTTGTCAATGAAGGCTTACACTTGTGATACTTGAACTTATGCATACTGGTTAAAGCCTTTCCTGCCTGAATACTGTCTTTTTAAGCTGAGCCCCCTTACTGCCCATTCCTACATAGACAACCTAAACTCATATTTGGACAACATCAAGATGGCGCTACTCAGTGATAGAAGTCTAAATAGAAAGGTCCAGAGTTTGAGGCCCTGTTACAGCTCAAAACTACATTTATATTTGTGTAGTTGTTGAGACATGGATTCTGTGCAATGACAGCACCCCATCGATACCTGGGCTTAGTACCTATAAAGGCTTCGGACCTTTGATAACTGCCTCAAGAATAAGTATATTTGTTAGAAACACCACTTTTTCACATCAAATGCTCACAGTCCTGGCTTGGAGCTCCTGAATATCCAAATCACCCTTAACAATTCCAGCTATTACTTCACTGCTAGCTACATATCCCCACCATTGTCAGCCAAAGATCACCATAATTATGTCAACATTATTAAGACATTAGATATCAAGCCAATTACCTTCTTAATAGGGGACTTTAATTATCCAAGAACTGATTGGCATACTTACAGGTCTAAAAAGGTTACACTTAGCATTTCCTAGACTTCATTAATACCACTGCACTTTACCCAGTTGTAAAACAACCCATTACAAGTATTAATATCTTGACCTGTTCTTTATCAATTTAGCCCCTGCCTGCACCCCATCCCACATCTTCTCATTTCTCGTTAAATTTGATCACAAATCAGCTGTCTTCTCTGCAGGTCTAATGGTACCACCCCACCACCAAATGAAACCATCTTTAGGGATGTTTCCAAGGCAAACCCACTTCACCTTGTAGAAGGCATGTGCAAGATTCCATACAATCAGTTGCAAATAGATCCAGTAGAGGCTGCTGTATTAAATTGTGGGAAAAATCTCACTGATGGAACTTTCATGTTAATAAACTGTACAACAAAAGAAGGAAATAATGAAAATTTGCAAGTAGTTTTCCAACTTCAAGACAATGTTGAAACATGCCAGCAGGGAACATAAAAACAATAATATTAGAAAATGTAAAGCATGGTATGAAGTTAGGATTGCTACAGATTCCAAAGGTGCCTGCAAATCCTTCTTCAGTTATGTCAGAAAATTAAGAAATATTGCCCAACAATGCACTGAGTTCATCCATACTAATATCACCCAGACTGATCCCATGGATATAACTAATATATTAACAGAAAACATTAGTGTTAACTTTACCCCTCCTACCCACATTTTTGATCCCACTGTCACAGAGTACTTAGTTTCTGTTTAAATTATTTTGGAACAAGTCTGAGAATCTATTTCAAATGCTAAAAATAATACCACCATGGGACTGGACAACATAACAGGATACTTATAAGTTCATAGTTTCATAAGTGTTTACTAGGCTAATGACCACAAGGACCTTTTTAAGCCTAGCCATGCATCCCACATCACTGGCAAGTTCTGATACCCCTGATAAGTTTAAGCAGGGGTTTGGGAGATGAACCATTTACAGGTTGCCTGTGTCCATTAGAGGCATAGGTGCTAAACCAGGGATGAATTTCCAGGTTCCCATCCAATTGTCTAAGCTGCACTTGAATTGGGTTAGGGAGGAACTCTGCTTCACATGGATGGGACGCCTGTTCCATAGACATGGTAGTCCCTGGGATACATACATATCTCTCCAGCAGGGCCTATTTATACTTACTTATCACTGCCAAGTATGCATTACCTGAGCTTCTACTGAAATTGTTCAGCCTCAACCTATCTACAGGATTTGTTCCTGATATATGGAGACCAGACACTCTGTCTTCCGTTCACAAGGGTGTCATTCTACAGACCCAGCTAATTATAGATCATTCTCACCAGTCTCACCAGCCTTATATGCAAAACTATTGAGCTTATCATGGCATAACTCATGTATGCAGACATAAGCATCGTACCTGATCTAGATCCAAGTCAGTCTGGTTTTGTGAAGGGCAGGTAGTAATCTTCTTTGCAAATATTACAGAAGCTATAGATACTGGTCATTCTGTGTAGTCTGCTTATCTCAGCTTGGCTAAGACTTTTGACCCTATCACCTATGCAGGTATTATTGAAAAATTAGACAGGATTAATGTTAAACAATACATTCTCCTCTGGATTGCAAATTGGCTGTCCAACAGATCACAAGTTATGACAGTTGCTGGTTCCCACTCTGAATGTAAAATTGTAACTATTGGGATATCACAGGGATCAGTTTTGGGCCGTCTCCTGTTTGGCATTTCTTTTGAAGACATCAAAGCCAATATTCTAGAACTGTGGTTGTCCAACATTGCTGATGAATACAGATTAGGCACTGTTATCTGCTCATCCACTATACAAAAAGGTAGAACAGTTGATGCGCAGCATAGTAATGTTTGGCAGAAATGTTGCTCCAATCTCATATGTTATAAACGGTACTCCACTACAGACAGATGGTACTCCACTACAGACAGATAGTCATAAAAGGTCTTAGTACCTATGTAGAAAATCATTTCTCATTCAATCATCACATTTCTACACTAGTCAAAAAACTCTTCTCTCTGGTTCATTTAATATCCAAGGGAATATCTTCAAGCTCCAAAGAAGTCATTATAACACTATACTTGTCTCTTATCATTGAATGCAATGCCTCTTTGGTATGTACAAATCAAGTCATATTTCTCTCCTGGAAAGCTTCAAAGATTTATTTATTTATTTTTTTGCTGTTTGTCTCCAGTATCAAAATATTCATGTATCTGCCTCCAGTCAGAATTCTATGTAACAGTGCCACTGTTTTGATATCAGTTGTACCCCTTATCCCCGAACTATATTTATACCTCTGTAACTATAACAATACTAGATAGACACTAAATGTAATTATATAATGACCCCCCCCCCATTAATATTCCAAAACGTGCACACTGATTGGTCAGCATGCTCATTGTAAATCAGACTTATACTAATGGGAAAAGGTCCGGTCGCCCAGACTTTTTCCATTAGTATAAGTCTTTTTTTTTTGTGTGTTGGACAGCAATGGAGAATGGAAGAGCTCCGTTGCTGTTATCTCGCTATGTTAAATGAGTTTAACATAGCGAGATATCTTAAAAAAGCAATGGAGATCTTCCTTTCTCCGTTGTTTTTTTTTTTAAAGCTGTCTTGCTATGTTTAAATCGTTAAACATAGCGATACAGCTGTAAAAAAGCAACAGAGAATGGAAGAACTCTGTTGCTTTTTTTTAAGATATCTTTTAACTCTTTTAACATAGTGAGACACTTTTTAAAAGCAACAGAGAGCTTCCTTTCTCCATTTCATCTACACACAGCTCTGATGTACTGCGTAACTATATGCATGCGCAGTACATCAGAACTGCTGCAGAATACTGGACAGCTGTGGAAGGGCAACAAGGAGGCATTATACAATGCCATTATTTAAGAAAATTTTTCTTAAATAATGTCATTGTATAATAGCAATAACCCACTTTTGTGTGTGGGTAATGCTGGATTTACCCAAGGTTGTCTTTGTTTGGCCACTCAGGCTTTGCTCTCGTGACCAAACCACACCAACTGTGGGTAAATCCAGCATTACCCACACCCAGGCGTGGGTTATTGCTTAATTATACAACAACCCCCATTAATATTCCAAAACGTGCATGCTGATTGGTCAGCATACATGTTGTAAATCAGACTTATACTAATGGAAAAAGGTCCAGTCGCCTGGACTTTTCCATTAATATGTCTTTTTTTTTTTTTTTTTACAGCAACGGAGAATGCAAGATCTCTGTTGCTTTTTAGAAACTGTCTCACTATGTTAAACTCCTTTAACATAGCGAGACAACTTTAAAAAAAAATAACAGATCTTCCTTTCTCCGTTGCTTTTTTTAAAGCTGTCTCGCTATGTTAAACCCCTTTAACATAGCGATACACTTTGTAAATAGCAACGGAGATCTTGCTTTCTCCGTTGCTTCCACCCACAGCTCTGATGTACTGTGTAAACGTATACATGCACAGTACATCAGAACTGCCGCAGAATACCAGACAGCTGCAGAAGGGCAGCACGGAGGCATTATACAATGCCATTATTTAAGAAAAGTAAGTATTTTTTTCTTAAATAATGTCATTGTACAATAGCAATAACCCACTTCTGGGTGTGGGTAATGCTGGATTTACCCACAGTTGTCTTTGTTTGGCTACTCGGGCTTCGCCCTCATGACCAAACCACACAAACCATAGGTAAATCCAGCATTACCCACACCCAGGCATGGGTTATTGCTAAAATAATGTATATAGAATGCATGAAACACCTTTGGCCATATTCTAACAACAAATGTAATAGTTAGCCAGTGTTATTTTTCATAGTCCTTACACAGTATACTAACTGCATGCAGAGTGGCATATGAGCTGCAGAAATATACTGATTCTTATTAAAAAGATCTGCCGACTACTTGTATATTTACTGACATTATAATAGCTATCTCAGTGTTATTGATTAATCATTCACCTTAGGCCTTAGACATTAATAGGCAATGGTCAGTTTGATATAAATAGCTAAGTGCAATTGATCAAATAAGAATTCTGCCAGTGACATTGCATCTTAGTGTTAAAGAAGGTCTTCCAGTATGAGTAATTGAGTTACAATGCAGCAATGAACCAACCCACTGAGCACAACTGGTCAGTAAATCAGCCTGATGAACAAAAATTGCATTGAAGCATTTTTTTTTCAGAGAGGTCATCTGACTAGACACACACACACACACACACACACACACACACACACACACACACACACACACACACACACACACACACACACACACACACACACACACACACCACTTTCAGAGTCTCACAAACATAAAGAGAAAGGAATCTATTGTGGTGAACTCTAAGAAACCACACCACCAGTGATTTCCTGTGAACAGTGGCAGTGACTGCAGAGTGCAACTTCATCTAATTGTACTCGGCAGCTTGGTTACTCATCCTATTTTCACTATATCAGTGGTAGAGATGCCTAAGGAAGGACCTTGTGAGCTGGCATCACAGGGGTCTATATCAGGTCATTGAAGATTCACTTCAGTGAACCTGACTTCATTGACCTCAAACCACCAAACTTCACTTCTGCGAATGTTCACATCCACAAAAGATTTAAGTAGGGGACAGAAGTAGTTTACCAACAGCATAACTTTGCCCTTTTCCCCACTGTAGTGCAATCTTGGAGTTGATGTTTATAGTTAGGGGGGTGTGGGGGCACAGTCCCCCCACTTGGGTGGGTTTGACATACCGCAGTATGTTCCTTTGTGGTGTTGACCAAGTGCTATATTTCACTGGTGAAATATTTTTTTCAATGTGAACATTCGCTGAACTTAAGTTCTGTGGTTTGGGGTTGATGAAGTCAGGTTCGATGAAGTGAATCTCTGATGAACTGATATAGACCCAAAACACAGTGCACATTTCAGAAATGAATGCTGTTACTTCATGTTTTGAACTTATTTGTAAAGCAGATAGTATAAAATGTATATTCTTGTAAGGGTGACTACCCCATCCTACTAAACAGTCACTAGCTGACATGCATGTCTATATTTCACAAACAATTAATGTTTATACACTGAGCACCACTATCACATACTATATAAAGTCTTATTGCAGTCATTTTGTCAGGGCTTCCCATTTTTTTTTTTTATACAGACTATTCTGATTGCTATGTGAAAGTCTTATCATCTCTTGAATCACATGCATTTTCTCAGTTGCTGAGCAGTAAGTCTTCACATATTAGGGACTATAAAGCCATTGACATTTAAGGATAATAGACCACATTTCACTGAAAGCTGCACTCAAAAGGTGTGAAAATGTTTTGTTCATGCGGCACTGAACACTGTTAAAGATGGGGTATTACCTGTGTAACAGGTGGAAAATTAACACTCAGAGATCAGCGATGTACAGTTTTGTTTCAGCTTCAAGGGTTCTAAAGCAGAGTTAACTATTGAAAGGGAGGTAGAAGAAAAGGTGTGGCATTATTCTAGAAGGGTAGTGATATTTCAAGACTAAAGTGCTGAGAGGAAAAGCAAAATGCATCATACAACCATAACAACAGCTGGAGCTGCAAGCATTATGAACAAGATGTTAATAAAACTGTTACTCTCATGAGAATGGGAAATCAGATCCTCCTGTAGCATTTTAACATTAAATAGTATACTTAATAAAATGATTAGCTGAGGTCTTGGAAAGGCTGCAGTACCTAATAAAAGGAATGCGTGCTTTGAGTTTAGTCAGAGGTTTATATCCAAAGTTCAGTACTATATGCAAAACAATGAAAAATGGAGGTGAATGTGACTATTTATAGGAGAATGGCATACACATAACATTGAAAATATGTCCTTTAAAAGACATGATGCATAATGTATGTAATTAGAAACAAATGTTAATATGGTTTGTTTTCTTTTCTATTAATGTATTTTTGCCTATGTGGTAAGTAATAATTTAATATAGAATGGGCAACCTGTAGATCACACCCTGATTGCAGAACAAACATTCTCTAGCAGGGTGTTAATCTTCAACTAATGGCCGCAGAAAAATTATTCCACTGCTACACGGCAGCATATCAAGTTGCCGTGGAGCTCAGACTGAAAAAAACTAAAGGCCGCCATTATTTTACGCTCACTAAGCAGCGCTTTTGCTGTTTAGCGAGTGTAAAAAAAAATAAAAATAAAAAAAATAAAATCAAAAAGTGTGTGTGTGTGTGTGTGTGTGTGTGTGTGTGTGTGTGTGTGTGTGTGTGTGTGTGTGTGTGTGTGTGTGTGTATGTGAGAGTGTACGCATGTATGAGAGTAAAAGAGAGACAGAGAGAGATATCAGTCGAGATATTTATTTTTATTTTACACTCGCTATGCAGTGTTTTTGCTGTTTAGCATGGGTAAAATATAAATAAAACAGAAAAAAAGTGTGTGTATGTGTGTTTATGTTTCTGTCTGCATGTGTGAGCTAACGTGTACGTAAAATCAGGAGAGACTGTGTGTGTGTGTGTGTGTGTGTGTGTGTGTGTGTGTGTGTGTGTGCGTGCGTGTGTGTCATGAGTCATTTGCAATCAGTACCATACTTGTCACTAAAGGACCAGCATAAGCATATAAAATGTTGCCCATAAACCGAGCAGATATCAGCCATTTACCAGAACTGCACCTGATACAGATTACACACTGTCCATCTGCATTTTTGTAAAATTGTTGGATATATTATAAAACTTCTTTATTTGCAAAAATGAGATGGAAAGGCTTTCTGTTAAAGGTTTAATACTTGCACTATTTTAATAACTCAAATAGCTTTGCTCTGTAATGTTGCTCATTAAGGTATAGGTTAAATACAATATTTAAACAAACAGAATGTATTTTTCTGCACTGTGTTGCTTTGTATGCTTTGTGTAGTGTGACTCTATATACCAAATTGTCAACCCGTCATTAATTAATCACTGACCTGTAGCTGCTACAATTACTGTATCTGACTTTTACTGATTACCATCTATGCCTAATCGCTCTGCAGAGCTTATTATTTCATTAACAGTGATATAACAAGATTGCATCTGTCAATAACCACAGATGATAAATGTGTTCGATTACCAGAATCACTGAAGTGTGACTGTCATAAACACTGGCTTCAGAAGATAGGCAAAATTGTAAGAGCTGGAGAAAGAGCGGAGAGAGGGAGAAAGAGAGAGATGAGAGGTGATGAGAAAGAGATCAGTTTTTACATTTCTTTAACTGAAGTATAGCTTAAATAAAAAATTCAAAACATGACTAAACTTCATATAAATAATGCAATAAATGGAAATTTTCTTACTAAAGCAAATTAATAAAATGAACTTGCACTATCAGTCTACTTAATGTGGCAAATGAATCTTTTACAATTGAAAAAAACAATGCTGACATTGTCCTGTCATTGAGCGCAGGAAGAAGGCATGCAGAATACTCCCTCATTTGCACTTAATAACTTCAATAACCTCTAACAGAGATATTTGAAAATGTGGAGATGGAGTCCCAGGGAACTGCATTAAGATTTCCAAAGTTCATGAAATTTACTACTGTAAGCTGAAAGTGTAGGCCTGGACTCTGTAGAATTTAGATTGTAGGTATATGTCGATGTATAAGACGGTGCTGGTTAAAGATGGAAAAAGTCTGCAGGCAATTATTTATTTATTTTAGTCAGGTGACCACGCTAGAGTCCTAGACTTACATGACTTTCCTTATAAACAGACTAGGTTGATTTGGGCCCATACAGAATAATAAAACCATCACACTATATATAACAATATAAATGAAGACACTGCATTTTAGAAAAAGAGGGCATTACCTAATAGAAAATAATAATGGTAGAAGTAGAAGCCAAGAGCAAAAATTAAGGTCATGCTGCTAATAACATTATCACTGGAGACTGTTAGTACAGGAACATATCTCTCAACCTGCAGATATTGAACATAGGTACAGAAACCCTTGAAAAGTAGGTACATCCAGAGAAAAATCTAGGCAACGGATGAGTATAAAATCTGAATATCAGATAACATATAACTCTGCCTGCTACCAGTAGGAATGTGGGATATGACTCAGAAACACGTACTTAAAAAAGTAACAAAAATAGTGGAAACAAATATAACCATATTATCAAAATAAATCATGTAAAATCTGTACATCTTAATGAACTGTACTAAAAAACTCTAGGAAACAAGGTAATTTTCTTCTAAAAAATGGATAAGTAGGATATGTGTCATTTTCTTTAAATTATTAGTGTCACTAGTATGTTGGCCATATACTGGGGTTTCTGTGAACCAGACAACTTCAAAAATCAAACATGATGAGTGGGATTTAGAAAATTGATTGGAGGGGTAAGTCAAACCAAAAAAACAGAGACATACCTCCAAAATAAGTGCATCATGTACTGGGTAAATCAGGTTTCAAAATAGGAACATTCCACCAAAATAGGGATAGTTGAGAGGTCTGTATGAGATGTTCTAAGGAGAGGTGGTGATTTTGTAGACAGTTGAAAATGATACTCACATGTGGATCTGCAGCATTAGGAAGACAGTCTGATATTTCTGTGATGCTTGGATAAGGCTTTCCTAGGTTGGTAACTGTTGACTATTTGCCCCTGAAAACATACATTCATACTAGTAGTTTCATAGATTCATAGGAGTTTGCTAGACTAATAGCTCAAAAGCTCTTACAAGCCTAGCCAGTTTTACTCAGATTTTACCCACTTTTCTTTTGCTAGAGGAAAGATAACAGGAGCCAACAAGCAGGGTTTTAACAATGTTTACAGACTGCCTCGGTCCATAAGGGACATGGGTGCCACCCCAGGAGTTAATTTGTGATTTCCTATCCATTGGGCCAGTTTGCACTTGAAGATGGTCAGGGAAGGGCTGTGCTTCACATGAATAGGAAGCCTGTTCCAAAGGAGGAACAATCTCTGGGACATATATCTGTCTGTCCAGCATGATCTATTCATGTTTGAGATCAGGTTTAGATCCTTGGAACGGGTAACTCTCATGCAGTTAGTTTTGTGAATATTCAACATTTTCATTAGGGCTGGATAAGAAACTGGCTTGCAGGTCAGGCATAGATCACCCCTCAATAATCAGTAGGAAACTACATACAGTGATAGGGCTTTTAATCAGTCTGCATATGACATGTTGGTTATATAGGTTGGTACTAGGCTATCAGTCCTAGGGCCTATACAAGCCTAGCCATAACAATTCCCTGGCTATTTCTTCTCAGAATATTTACTATAGGTTCATAGGTTGGTACTAGGCTATCGGCCCTAGGGCCTATCCTGTATTTTTTTGGTGAGAAACCTCTGATGACACTGTAAATGTTGTAGGTGCCTGGTGCAGTACATGATAATGGGTGTATCATACTTGATTATTAGTCTGATGAGGGACAAATATAGTGGTACTATGACATCCTTAGATCTGAGTGCCATATCCTTACTCATAATCTGAGCCACATAGAAGGATTTCCTCACCACCATGGAAACATGGTGGTCAAAGTTCAGATTACTGAGTAGACAGATCTCTCACCACTGGGTCCACTCGGTGGGGTTGCTATTAATGTTGTAATTTGAAGGTGCATGTGATTTCTCAAACAGTGTTATTATTCACTTCTTTGCATTTAGTTTAAGGTAATGACTCTGACACCAATCATTAGTCTGTGTCAGTCCTTACTTTGGGATATCAACATCATTTGGGGACTCAATGATTACCCCCACCTTGCAGTCATCAGCATACTTGGTCAGCCAAAGGTCATCTACATTTGCCTTGTCATCTGAAAAGTATAGCTCAAATAGGAGGGAGCCCAACACTGAGCCCTGTGGTACTCCACTGGTGACTGGCCTCTTGCTGGATGTGGATTCCCACAATCTAATAACAAGTATCCTATCTGTGATCCATTTGGCTATCCATCTGGTGATGTATAGGTTTATGCCCAATTTTGTGAGTTTATCTATAATACCCATGTGCCATGTGTGGTGTATTGTGCCAATTTCTTAGCCAGGTCAAAGTAGGTGGCATGCACTGACTTACCCTCATTCATGGCTTTGGTAACCTTCTCAAAGAAGTCCACCAGACTGAACAGGCAGGACGTGCCCTTGATGAAGCCAAACTGGGACGGGTCTAGAGTGTGAAAATTTCCTATGTCATTGTTAATCAGGTCCGTGATTATTCTTTCCATAGCCTTGCATATGAGGTTAGTCAGACTTATGGGTCAATAGTTTTCTGTGTCCATTGATGCCCCCCCCCCTTGTGCAGAGGGATGACTGATGATTTCTTCCACTCTACTGGGACAAAACCTATCTAGAGACTGTGGTTAAATATGGATCTGAGTGGGTCCTCTAGGTCATGTTTCAAGCTATTTAACAGGCACCCTGGGATTCCATCAGGGTGCATTGGTGCCATGTTTCTAGATATAAAGTGTGCATTGACGACCTGTTCTTTTGTGATAGCAGGCAAAGAAATGGTAGGGTGTATTTCATTGGGAGTGAATGTAGGTGATGTAGGAGTGAAATCTGAGCTGAATTTATCAGCCAACAGGTTTTCTATTTCTTCTGGCTGAGTATACATAGTGCCATCAACAGCCAACGTAACACATTGTTTAGTGTTTCTCTTAAGAGTTCAAGTATAACTAAAAATGATTTGTGTTTATCCTTTGCTTAGGAGGCTATTTTTTGTCTCCTATTTAGCTTTTGAAGACTTCACTAATTCCCAGATTTGCCTGTTGAGACTAATGATTTTTTTCTCTGCTGTGCACTATCCCTCTTACTTTCTTCCTTCTGTTGTATAGTCTATTTATTCCAGCCATCCACTGGATTGACTTGTTTTTCTGGGTAGACTGGGATTTAGTTCAATCAGGTACTGTCATTTCTACACAGTCAGGGTACTCATGAATAGCCTCTAGTGGCAGTGCAGACCAGCTGTTCCAGAGCATTTGCATTGACAATGTCCAGGAATCTCTGAGTCTGTATTTTAGTTATTCCCTGGGATTCATGAAGCTTGCACCAGGCGCAGGCGTAGCGTAGGTGGTATAATGCCAAATATGGCTGCTGAGCAATTCAGGTACGATCCAATTCCACGTGCACTACCAGCATACGCCAGATCTGCGCAACCCTCAGCTCAGGTATGCTAATCACCCCATGCGCAGTACTGCACCATGCAAATGAAGGTACACAGAGATTCATGAAGTGGTGCAGGCGTAGCATAAACCCACAGAAATGTAAACCAAAAAAAAAATGGTTTACATTTTTCCAAACAGAACATCAGAGCTATGAAAGCGGACCAGACTCATGTATTACAAAGTTAACATATGCCAATGGCTAAATATACAGCCAATGGCATAAGAAAAGATGCACAACACCTAAAAAACATTTAATGTCATGTCCACAGTAATGCAACGTACAACTGCAGGGCATGTGTGCGTAAACAGGAACACAAGGAAAATAAATACAAATGTCATAAAATCGCAATGTAATACAAATCATGATTTCACCATAATACTCAATGGTATGCATGGTACACCACAACCAAGCTACAAGGGTTGCTAAAGGTCTGTGACTGTGTTCGGCGCAGTAACTATGAATTAGTAGTCAATGCTATGCAAATGAGGCAAGTAATAGTGAATTGCAAATGTCCCGCTGGACTAAGGATGTACCATACGGCACAGCACTACAACACCGAGGAGTGGCTTGGAGGTATACATGACATCAGCAGTGGGGTATGCCACCGTAGCTGTAAGCACATTGGAGCAATGCAAATCCAGCCTGCCCATTGCTAAGCAAAGCCGCAGGATAGGGGTGGGGATGTAGCAGGTATAGCATCGTTTAGCTGAGAGCACATATGGTGCCCGAAAGCGCATGTGTACGTGGATAAAATGTGCCCGAAACCCGGTAAGCGGATGCATGCACCACGCACCATAGCTCAAACAGGAAGGTTAGGGGAAGAAAATAAAGAAATGCCGCAGTAGGGTAATTGGAGTACAAATGAGCAATTAACACCTATTAACTCACAGTGGGCAATCGACGGCAGCTAACAAGTCTGCTCGCAGCAACATGCAGAACAGGATAGGGGAGGTGTCAGATTGCAAAGAAAAGAGAACTGTCATAGCAGAGCAAAGCAAACCTGCAGTAGATCAGCCATAGAACACATTTCATAAGATAAGCCAGGTTTTGGAAAGTACAAATGAATGCAGGCTGCTGGATGCATGCCAGAAAATGGGAGGGGAAACGTTAAGAAATGTTAAGGGAAGGACAAGAGGTAATCCACGGCAGCCAAATGTAATTCAACACCAAAGGCACCACAGTAGCAGTACCTGTGGTAAAACACATAAGATACCCTGTAGCTCTGATTGTACATACACACCCTATGACATCATCAGTATTCACAGCACAATAGTATAAAGTGTGAAGGCACCTCACACACACCTGTGTATTCCCAAACACTGTACCATCGGTGTAAACAGATGGGGAACTTTTACAATGCACATGTTGGGAGCTGCCATAGCTGTGATTCATCACCATGTGTTAGAGACTGAAAGTGTTGTGGAGGATGATGCTGACAACCACCGCAGGCCCCGGAGGAGGAGAAGAGTGTTCAGACCAAGGGTAACCTACCAGGGGCTACATTATCTGGAGCTAGTAGAGCATTACAGGGTGGACTGGGACATCTTACAGCAAATAGCTGAGCTGTGTCGGCCATGCCTGAGATCCAGAAACAACAGAGGGGAACCCATCCCAGTGGACACAAAGGTATGTGTAAGCTTGCAAATACTAGCCACAGGTACCTTTCAAAGGCCAACTGGAGATATAATGGGGATCTCACAGGCATCAGCATCCAGAGTACTACACCAGTTCCTGGATGCCATGTTTCCACATGTCAGTGAGCATATATACTTCCCCCGAACTCAGGAGGAGTTGGCCAGCAATATGCGTCTCTTCCACCATGTGGCACACTACCCAGAGGTACTGGTTGAGATAGACTGCACGCACATACATATCAAGTCACCACCTGGTGAGCATGGTAGGAACTACATAAACTGCAAGGGATACCACTCCATCAACTGCCAAGTCATGTGCAATGCCCAGGGCATTATTATGGATGTGTGTGCTGGCAGCCCTGGAAGCTACCATGACTCCCATATCTGGCATGCCTCACAGCTGTATCAGGTATTTGTCAGGGGGGACATCCCACATGGCCACCTTGTGGGGGATGCTGGCTATGCACTGGAGCTGTGGATGATGACTCCCATCAGAAATGCACACACACCCATGCAAGAACGCCATAATGAGGCACACACACAAACCAGCATCATCATAGAGCATGTGTCTGGGATGCTGAAATCACGGTTCTGTTGCTTGGACATAACTGGTAGAGCCTTGCAGTATTCTCCAGGCATGTGTGCCCACATCTTCATAGTATGTACCATGCTAAATAATATGATCCTGCGGAAACAGCTGCAGCAGGAACATAATGGTGAAGGCCCTCAGAGCCCACCGCAATTGCCAAGGCCATCACAGGCACAGAGGGATTCAGACCACGAACACCCTGTGCCAGCCCCAGTAGGCAGACAGAGGCATGCCCAATATGCCCATGCCTTGGCAAAGAGGGAATGTATAGCACATACACTGACAGTGTAGGCCCCTACGGACTGACACACCTCTCCACCTGCACACACAGTAAACTGGATGGCACACACACATGACCACCTGTAAATTGTAATGTATAGGTGGCCTACTGTGTGAATCCTACATAGGCAGCCCTCAACCATTGCACACACAACAGCTATTGGAACAAGGAATGTCAACACCTGAACAGTACATGCACCTAACAGCATATGTTGATACTGTATGTATAGGTTTCTAGGTACATCTGTAGGTACATGCCCGATTGTCAGAGGCAATTCATCAACTGAGGCAAACAATGTCTACTGTCAACACCACATTGATTAACCAACTGTCCCTCAGTGCAGCAGAGCCAATTGCGGGATCCATGTGTGTAATCACTGTACCCCACACACTCTGCATGGATTCCCTGGTGTGTTAATGAGGGGCTCCATATAATGTAATCAGGGATGTAGTGGCAAAGCATGGGGAGTACCCATGACAGGTATCTGTCACCCCAGCATGCTCCACCTATGGTTGTGTGAAGGTGTAGCACATTTTAGTGTGTGGCTCACTGTGACATACATTCCCAATGCTGGAGTACATCCATTAAACATCACTTGGACATACCATTAATAGGTCTCATCCATATGTAAACTAACTGAGTTACACATCTGATTGCAGTATGGAGTAACAGCCATAGTACAGTCCACATACAAAACATCATAACACGTGTACAAATCCCAGATGCCTAAGTGGCAAATGCACTGACTGTCGTGCATGTTCCCGGTTCCACGTCCTGCAAGGGACATTACATAATCCCGAAGGCACGAATAATGGATGTTGGATGCAGGTCATAAGATCAGGTTTAGCACATGTTAGCAGGATTATGCATTGGCAAGTGCTGGTAAGCATCTTTTAAACATGACTATATGGATATGTGCAAAACAGGGCTAAGCTTTTCTGAATATCGCACAGATCACGGTCAACGAGGTCCAGAACAGGTGAAACTAGCATTATTCACCCCTGTACTAATAGTGCCTGCTCTGAAGGGTAAAATGACCACTGCCAGGAGTAGAACACGCAATCATGTACACAATCACCTAACACTAAGCTACCTGAGATGTACCAACGGCAGGTGTGTATTGTGACAGGTTAAAACACAAATGTGCGGAGTCCAGGAAACAGTATACACCAACATGTACACAACGAAAGGTGTGTTCTCCATCTCTCTCTCTCTCTCTATATATATATATATATATATATATATATATATATATATATAAAATAGAGATAGGGTGATAGAGAGATATATGTTGATATATACGTATTCACCTATATCTGCAAATATATAGATAGGTCAACGACATGTACACAACCATGGAGGTACAAATAAATAGGATACTGCCAACTATCGAATGTGTCACATACCGACACGCGTAATCACAAGGCTTAAAGACTGAAAGACCACAGTACCGGAACACTAGAACCACGAGTAATATTATCACGATGTTAAGGGACATTTAGTTATCGCTTCTGATGCTGCGGTCTAGGTATGTACTGTGTTCAACTGTGTTTGTGATTGCTATAGTCTGTGTATGTGTGTGTTGAGGGTGCCATGTGCATTTCCGTGGGACTGTAATGTGTGTGTGTGTATTTGCATTGTGTGTCTGTTAGTGCTAAATCGGAGGTAGATCATTATGGTAGGTGTGGTCATAGCTGGCCGTAGGCATACGGTTACCACCTGTCCCACTTTAAGAGGGACAGCCCCTCCCTGGACAGTTGTGTCCTGACAAAGAAATATTAAAAAGGGCAAATGTTCGAGATTGTAGGACATAATTATGTCCCATATATTATGTAATAGTTGCATTAAATAGTTATGCCTGTATCTAAAATACGTAAATGTTACATGAAACATGATAAGTAGCTAAAGTGCTACAAAAATAAGTATGTATTCAGGATAAAAGTATGTTCTGTCCTGTGTACTGACCATGGGTATGTGTCAGCCTGTAAACACCGATGTGTGTCCTGCAAATGTTCCACTATGGCCATTTGAAAAGGTGGCAACCCATGCCAAAGAGGTTCAGTCACCAACACAACTGCAATGAGTGCAAATATCTGTGACAGAAATACACGAGACAGCTGTCATTTAGTAACATTCCCTTACATATCGATGTATTTCCAGAGGTATTGAAGTATCAACCTCACCTGCATGCTATATAGAAACCAATTAACAATGGCTCAATGTATAAGCCCATAACAACCATAGTTTCAGTCTACTAAATGATAGGTCTTCAATTAGGAAAGGAGCCCACACACATATATGGAACATGTAGAAATGCAGTCCCCACAAACCTGTATATGCTATGTACACCCACCTACATTTTCCCCACACCCAAAACAATTGCAATACAGACTGTAATAACATCACAAACATCCACTCACTCAGTTACATCTGCAGAAGCGTTAACATACCTTGTGAGAGACACATTTGTAATGGCACCATGTGAAATCGTAGCTGTTGTATAATGGAACAGACAGCAATGTTACAGGTTTTGTTTGCAATAGTCCCTTATCAAACGGTTGAGATGACAGGTACACTCACATGTAGAACCACATACTCTAGCCATCACACACAATCCACGGGGGACATGAATTAAAAATATCCATGTCTCTCCAAATAGCAGTTGCAATTCCTCACAACAAAACACATACGGGCCGTCTCCCTGAAGGTAGGGCAAAAGGGCAACGCCCAAGTGGAGAATTCAATTATACCCCACTGTTGCCACGTAATTCGTGAATGGAGTAGCTGCACAGCTGATGTGCATGTAATAATTTGCTCAAGAACACCAATTGGTGGCAGGATACCACATGTTACAGGTATCGATGTATATAAGGATGCCTTGCCATACATTCAAACCGTATGCTCATACCATAGAACCGTTTAAACAGTAATGGTGTAAGAGAGATATTTACGAAGACTCGGAACGCTATCAAGGTATGTAGACCACTCAGTATGTTAGTGTATGTAGAGCCTGTTTTGTATGAATTAAAGTGTACGCAATGCATAAAGTGAGAAAAGGTATTATGTAGTGATGTCTTGTTGAGCATAGTAACGGTTGTAGAAATTGTGTGTCCTGCTGTGAGCCACAAGGTAAACATCTCATACACCACAAGGATGCTACATGAGGGCTTTAAACACAACAATTCCACACCACCCACCATCAGTGGTAGGGTTTGCACAACAAGTACGTACCATAGCAGGGGATAGTATATGTTGATGTACTGTCACAGTAGGCATGTGTATAGGCGTATAACGAGAATAAAATGCCTAAGGTGGTCCTGCTGTGCAAGTATGCTTTGCATTATTGGATAATGTTTAAAATATGTGTAATGTACAGTATTGTAGGTAGATATGTCAGATATTTTATACAGCATAACTGTTATATCATGCAAACAAAAGGTATTGTCTATTGACATGTACAATACACAATAACAGGATACATATGGCTTGTAGTCATGGGACACTGTAACAGCATGATAGCTAATTGAAATGGAAGAGCTACTCAATTATCCATGCACAAAGGACATGTAATAGCTTCACAGGTTCATAGTGAGGTACTATGCTGTCTGGCCAAGTCCATGTGTAAGCCCAACAACAGTGTTTTCATCGCCAGCACCTCCCTAGGGTAGTGTCCTGTCTGTGAACAGCAGAGCCATGTGTTACCTGCACCTGTGTACAGTACAGCCACTGCAGTGATCCCTGGCATACATGTGTGTCTCCCATCCACCCATTGAGGTATCTCATGAAGAGTGCTAGTGAGTGTCCCTGCTTGATGTACATAGGAATCATGTTACAAAGCATGGTGAGTGTCTGGTTCAGGAATGTATCCCTCAAGCACGTCCCACTCATCGTTGCGTTTGTGCACATATCCATGAGCATGTTGCTGTCAGTGGCTTTTGCTTATGTTGCTTATGTGGAGTATATCCATAAATATTGTTGTGGACATGGGCCCTGTATGTTCAGCAGAGATCACCCCTGAGTATGCAGTATGCAAATGTGTACAGTCGTGGCGTCCGTAGTTGTGCCACATACGTCATCCTTCGGAGGTCAATAATCCTCATGGTGTGTTAATTTTGTGGTATGTAAAGCCATTGCTGTTCTGTAAGGTACACCCCAAAAGGGGTGTTGTACCCTTGAACGTGTGTCATACGTCAGGAGTATAGAGGTACAATGGGTGCCTTTATTCCAGCTACAAACCCATTACAGATAAGGGTGGCCACATAGAAGGATATCCATGCCACATTGGCAATATGGTTATCAAAGGAGTGGGTGCTATATACGTGTGTACTAAGATCCCATATAATGTCACATGTATGTAGGGGACTACCACCTATGTGACAGTCAGTGGGTGATTGGTGTAATCCAAAGGGGATGTCTATGCACCTTGTGTCATGCAGCTTGAGGCCATGTTATCGACATCAGGTATCTGTCACAGTAACACCTTTATGGAGGGTGTCTGTATCAGCTGGTGGATCAATCATGGCTCCTTGTTTGCAGTCGTCTGGAAACATATTCAGGGAAAGTCCCTCTGTGCTAGCCTTTACCTCAGGGAAGCATATACCGAACATGAGGGGCCCTATGACCGAGGACTGTGGTACGCCAAATGTAACTGAATTACAGTAGGTACCATGGTATGCTACCCTCTTTGTGTGGGTCCTGCCCGTGAGCCATTTTGCATAACATCCCAAGACGTAGGGGTCGATGTGCAGGTGGATGTGTATGTTGTCAATACCAGAATGGAGAACGGTGCTGAAAGCCAATGAGAGGACAATGTAGGCTGTGTGGACCCCCTTACCGTCATCAACTACTCTGGTAACTGTATCAAAGGAGTCCACCAGGTGTAGGATCCATGGTCTGGCCCTAACAAATCCAACCTGGGTGGCATCAAAGGTCTGGAGCCCACCAATGTCTCTGTGAATGACTTCCATGATGATGTGCCCCATAGCCTTGCAGAACAGTCCAGTCAGGTGTATGGGGCAATAGTCCCTCTGGTTCATTGTGGTGCCACCTGTGTGGAGTGTGATAACTGTTGCTGAGTGCCATTCAGGGGCCACAATGTCTGATACAAGGCTATTACTGAATCTGGTGGCCAAGTGGGGAGCCATGTCGTTCTGAGGTTTGTGTAAATCACAGCCTGGGATGTTGGACGGTCACATGGAGTCTATGTTCTAGGCCTTAGAGAGTGCAGGTTGGAACTGTGTAGTTGTGACCGCAGGGACTCTGCATTGTTCCTGTATGGATTTTGGCCCTGTAGGAAGTGAGAGGGTGTAAAGTTAGCATTGAACCTATCTGCCAGGATGTTGCCAATATCAGTCGGTTCTGTAATGTTCCTGCCTAACCATCATATGTCAGAGCAGATGTAGGTATTGTCATCGAGTACTGACATACCTCCATAATGCTTTGTGGTAGTCCTTGGAATGTGTCACAGTAATGTTTACGTAGCTAGCTTTGGAGGATGTGATAAGGGATCCCGGATTCCTACTGAGGCTGACCAGTGAGCTACCCCACCCATGGGATTGTACTCCACTTTGCAACAGCCTCCACCTTCTGTTGTACATTATGTCCATGGAACTGGACCTCCAGAGTGGCGTCCGTTATCTGGTGGGTACCATCATGGCTCTGTTTGGGATAGCATGATCCATGCAGTCGTGTAAATGCTAATGAAGTGCACTGGTGTATGTTTCAGCATTTGTAAGTGCATTGTCCATCTGCACGAGTGTCATGGCATTTACTACCGCTGTCATAAGATGTCTGAAGTAGGCATTGTAGAAATCTTGTACTGTGTATTCCGTGAAGGGTGTGGTGCCGGGATGTGGATAACAAGGGTGATTAGCATATGTTCGGAAACTACCAATGAGGGGATAATCCCAGGTGTGGAACACCAGTCACATGTTGGTAATGTCCATGTCTAGGATATTGTTGGTCTTGGTCGTGGTGTGTATGTGTTGATCCAGCCGAGTGGAGGTTCTGAATCCCAGAAAGCGTTGGCCTAATGTGTCAGTACATGAGTAGGTATCCCAGTTAAGTGTGGGGTAGTGTCAGTCTCACATCAGTAGTACCTGTCTAAACCCTACTGTCCAGTACACCAAGAAATGAGGGCCGGTAACCATGGAGTATGTTGTTGAATCTGTAGCAAGTTACAATGTGTATAGCAGTTCTGGCCACAGTTAGTTGCACGTGGATCATCTCTGATGCATTGTGCTAAGTAACCAGCCTGGAGGTGTGTACATCCTTGTGAAATATGGACACACCTCAGCCATGGGTGTTCCGGTCCTGGTTACATGACTGAAAGGTGTGGTCTGCGTATAACCTGTCAGTGCAGGTGTACTCTCCGGAGCCTAGAGGCAGGTCCCAGTCACAGCAGAGATATTGAAGTTGTCCATTATAAGGAGTGATTTGCCTGAGTGCGTTAGAGATGAAGATGTCAAGCATTGAGTAACATTACCCGAGGTTTTGCTTCCCTGTTCCTGTTCTGGTGGTGAATGTTATTGGAAACTGTCCAAGACAGACAGTATAGGAGCAGCAAGAGCCTTACATGTTATCTGTACTCCCAGGGCTGACAGGTGCAGGTCATCTGTGCCAAAGCATCATGTTTTGTTGACCATGTCATTCAAAGCAGGCAGATACTGGATGCCTGTGGAATGACAGCATAAGCATAGGCAACTGCTGAAGTGAAACATTCAGTCATTGTACAGTGGTATCAGTCTGGATGAATGAAGAATGCTTCTCAGGGCTTGGGCAATACCTTCTGAGCTACAAGACCAGAGAGCTATTGCATGTCTCTGTACATGTAGTCCAGGAAGTTACATCTCAGGGCAGTCACACTAACATGGAGAATGACAGTCAAATCATACCTGGTGAGGTGTGGCATGGGTGCATAGGTTATGTTGTGGATCCTGTTACCCAACAGCCAGATGTAAGCGTCTATCGCCTTGTGTAGCCTGCTGAGTGGGACATCAGTGTGACCGCCTACAGAGTCACCTATGACCAGTGTGTTGGGTATGTTATGACACCCTATTGGCTGTAGTTGAAGAGCACACATGAGTCTGTGGGCTATAAGTAATTGTTGTTGTGTTTGGTGATGGGGGCTGCATACACAGAGAGTATGGAGAGGTTCTGAAAATGTTGTAGTCATACTATGTGTGGCCTGTGGTGGTGGAGATCTAGTGAGACTATGTAATGAGTGGGGTGTGTTGTAAATGTTAAACATCCCCACACGAATGTCAGGTTCAGTCTGGGTTGGTGAGAGCATTACCCCCAGCATGGCTACGTATGTGCATCTCCCACAGGTGTAGTGTCGTATGTTGGGAGGTGAGCATTGACTGTGTACATGAGACAATTGCTCTATTGCCTCATGTTTGCCATATTCATCATATAGACAGGCAATAACACTGGTAAGTGACACTTGGAAATGTCTGTATATTCAAACATGTCTCACAAGATATGTGAGTTACGTGTGTACAACAGCTGTTGTACTGTAAGCAAGCTGGAAATGTAAGGACAGACAGTGTACTTGTAAGAAATGAGTTGGATTGGATGCTATAGTAATTAGTAGCTCATGAAGTGCTTACATGTTCTGAACACATGCTGAGCATGAATATGCAATACAGATAGGGTGTTGGATAATATAAACCCACTGCAACCCACAAGCGGAGATGCCAGTCATAATTGGAGACACTGCACTATTACCCTACTGAGTATGGTCTGCAAGTCTATGAACCTTTATCAACGTAGATGTTAGCAGTACAGATGTAGATGACAGTACGGATGATTTTACACTGCATAGCATACCTGTGACAGGTCACAGGACATCATCACCCATACTGTGTTCCAGCTACACTGAGTATACTAGATGTACCTTTGTATGTCACAGGAGTGTTCTACCAGTGGTCTGTTGACAGAAGCAACACTACAAAAGGTGTCTGAGTGACATGTGCATATCACACCAGTGGCAGCTACAGTAAAACAGGGTTAATGTTTTGTACTCCCCCTTCATTGTAGCCCATACCACACAGACAAATGGGAGGCATCTGCGTATGTAAGGATGTGAATGGCCATGACCTAGGAGCAATAGCTGTCTCAGTGTTGTGGACAACATACAGAATGGGCTTTGTGGGTGAGGTGCATGACATATGTGCACAATCTGACAGCTGATAATAGCATTGTCACCGCTAGGTGAATAACCCTGTACCCATTAACTACCACCTAGGCAGCGGTCAACATTATGGACACTGTGTAAGGTATGGTGCTGTGCAGTACACCTCCCTAAGCTGGTGACGTCTCCAGGCCCATTAGGTAGTCATACGAGGCACCCATGTCATGACAGGGTGCCATCCATGAGCATGGAGATCATTGGACAGGCATACTCAGCAGTTGGGTGACCAATATCGGATCACATATCACCTTTAAGAGGTATTGGACATGCGTGGATGGGTGATACCAGCCTTCACAATCCTCACCTCCACTATGCAGCATGCTGGCTACCTTGCATAAAGACATGTGCTACACTGTGATGTTGGACATGCTACACGTACATATCCAGATCTGAAAGACATACGTCATGGACAGCCACCGTCCTGCTACAAGGATCGCCACATGCTGGACAGATCCCTGTGCCATACATGTTACATACTCCTGCCATACCATGCAACCCTGTCCATCAAAGCTGCACATGTCATCTCTGTTATACATGGTGCGATGACCGCATGGTAGATGTATCATTAACTGTCTGGATCAGTAATGTGGCACTGATGCACCTGGCAGAGGCAAAATGGCTGTCGGATACAGCTAGAAAACCTTGCCTGTACATGCTATACTTGATAATCATCCCTGCGAATAACGTCTGGCTAGCCATTGTCCCATGTGTATCACATGTGCAACACAGGCGATACGTGGCAGGATGATGAACTGCTGTACAGTGCCGTGTAGATGTATATGGCAAAACAAATGCATGTAAAGGTTTCCGTGCGCATGTGTGCATTGTCACTGCTGATGTCCGTTAAGGCAGTGTATGTGTTGATATGTGACATATACACAGCATCAAGATCAACAGCATTACTGTGGACACATCCAGGCATGTGCTGATAGGTAAGAACACCAGTACAGGTAAACAGACATGCCCACATCAAGACAGCATTCACATGGAGTATAAGCAATGTAATGAGGTGACAAACATATATGGTGATGATATCCAATGCACAACGGGTGTTACATGTGTGTGACACAAACATGTCAGTCATGTCAGTGTCATGACGATTTGCAAAGATAACTGTTCATATGTACTAGATTTAATACAAATGTATGTGCAGCTGTATCTCTGTACATCTCTGTGATACTGTGACCTGTCTCCATCATTATGTCTTCCAGATAATGCCTCATTCACGCCTGCCAGCGTATAGCCACCTGGAGGATGATGCCCTCATCCTGTACCTCCATGATAACTATGAAGTGTTGTTCAGCTATGTGCCACAGCATGCCCAGCAGCGTGATGACCTGTGGCAGGACCTTCACAGGAGGGTTAATGATGTGGGTGGCCATAACCGCACCAACCAGCAGGTGCGCAGACACTGCATGGACCTGATACGACATGCAAAACTGCATGCCAATGCAATCGCCAGGGAACAAGGTGGAACAGGTGGTGGGCCACCAACCCAGCCCCCGCTCACACCCACCGAGGAGCTACTGGCCAGCCTGGGGGCACTCTCAGAACAGCATCCACAAACACTAGCTGCCATCATGGAGGTGGGTGTCTCCCAACCACTGAGCCTGGAGTTGCCTGGTAAGTCACTACTGCACATATGAGTATTATATCCCATTTAGTTGCATGTGTCACTGTGCAATATGTAATGTAACATCATATGCAAGGTATGTTTACACACATGCTGCATACTATAGTATGCTACCCTGTGTATGCACACATGTGCATACTATATGCTATTGTACAGTTGAATGGGTTAACATGCACAGTGCACCCTGTAGCTGTTATACAGTCATGGATAATGTTCATACTGCTGTGTCACCCCTATACAGGTACCTCTGGCATGCTGTACAGACATCAGTCCATTGCAGGTGAGACAGTTATCAGTATCAGGCATGTTAATGCATATATCTATTCGCCATGTGGCCAGTTAACTCATGTACACATAATGTATGGTCCAGTCACTATATACAGGCCGCATCTGTCATCACTCACACTGGCTACCCATGTGCAATATATACAAGCTAAATGAAACACCGACATGAAACCACAGTATCTGTCATTGCTAGATGTGTGGACAGCTGCGCATACAATGGTGGAGGTGTTGTTCAATGTCGGCATATGTACTATACATTGGAACAACACATGTGTGGTACGCAAACAGTACCACACAGTGAGCTGGGATATGGGCAGCCCACAGGATACACCATTGTGTAATATGGCCCTGCAATGGGTGCGCACATTGTGATGTGCCATCTGACATGTCCCAGACATGTAGTGTTCCGGCTGCAATATTGTCTCACTATCCCATAATACATACCCCACATACAAAAACTTTACCAGAAAGGCTCATCCAGACTCTGCTACACTTTGCTGTGAAGGAAAGGTTAGTTTGCTGTTATTTTTTGTATTTCTGTATTGCCTTTCTATATTTTGAATACTGTAGTTTGTTTTCTTTACCTTGTGTTTTGCTTGCATTCTGTTTAACAGCATATTAAAACTTCAAAAGAGACCACAGCTCTCTCTGTTCTGAGTCAGGCAGAATTTTTTCCCTTCCTCCCACCCATTTAAGTTGTCTTGTTAAATACCACTGTCTTTCTAGTTGCCCGCCTCTTATGTTAATCTGACCATATATCTCATTTCTCTCTACTTTCACTGGCTTATGTGAGTAATCACAAAACCATCACTTCTGAAATCCCACCCCTTCAATTATTTAAATTTATTGGCCATCCTACAGTATTTCATAGTACCAAAATACAAAAGTAACCACCCTTTCAGTCCATCTTGCTGTTTTAAAAATAGTAACTCTCCACTAAACCTTAACTTTTTAAACAGGTAAAACTCAAGTTACCTACTTTCATATCTAACTTCTAGTGCACACTGCAGAGTGCATTCTTTTCAATCTTACCTTTAAGCATCCCTGTTACTAGCACTTTCTCTAATACCTAAAAGATCATCTCTACTTGACTCCAAGTAGACTTTTCTCTATCTGTTAAACCTAGCACTTGCTCCTACAGTACTTATTACCTTGATACGGCACTCTTATAGATAGCACCCCAAAAGGCAAACCCCCATTTCTCGGGTCACTCCGTCCCCGAATCTCTTTTAAAGTTTTTTTGTCTAGTCCTTCTAGCATGTCGAGGGATCAGTTGCTAGTGTCCTCTCCTGCTCAGCTGGTGAACCTGGGAATATTGAGGCAATGTTACAATTGCCTCATGTACACAGACAACCCTCTCCTCCTCCCACAAAACACAAATACATGCGAGAGATGCAACTATACGGCCAAACTGGAGGCTGAGCTCTCTCAACATAGGACTGGCAAGACCAGTCAGGAGGAGAAGGTTACCACCACACACTATAGACCCAGTCTCACATAGTACCATTACAACCTCAAATCATACACATAAACACACAAAGACATACTCGGGCGGCTCTGATCAAAAATCTACCAAAACAGCAGAGGCCACCAAAGCAGACACCCAAACAACCACCACCTCAGAACACAACACCTGCAACACATAGACCTCACAGTAAGAGTGTCAAACAGTCACAGCCCTTAAGGCCAAACACAATGCCAGACACACTAGTCATTGGTGACTCCATAGTCAGACACACTGACGTCCGCCACCAGACTGAGTAAGGAGAAGGTCACAGTAAGCTGCCTGTCGGGCGCTAGAATCCGCCACGTAACGCAAGCACTCAGGTCTCTCAACAGCAGGTACAAATATGACTCAGTCATTGTCCATGCTGGTGTAAACGACCTGAGACGTACCTCCTGGACTACATGAAAAGAGACATTGAGGAGCTCTCTGATTATGTAGCCCAGGCAGGTATGACCCTGACCTTGAGCAGTATCCTACCTTCACCAAGAATGATGCCACAATACAGAGATAAGATGATCAGCTTTAACAATTGGCTTAAACTCTGGTGTCATTCAAAGGGGATCCAATGTCTGTCTGCCTGGGATGACATGCTGGACAAGCCACGCTGTTCAAAAGGGCGGCTTGCACCTGTCACCCCTAGGATTCGGATATTGGCAAAGGCTCTTGCCACCCCATAGTGCCTTTTTAGGCAAGGCTCAAATTCTAAACCTACCACCCTAGAACACAAAAAAGGAAAAAACTAAGGGTAATGCTGCTCAATGCCAGAAGTCTAAATCTCAAAATGCACGACTCGAGGCCCTTCTCAGTATGGAGAACATCGATGTCTGTGCAGTGACAGAAACCTGGTTCAAGGCTCCTGAGAGCACCCCAGCACTATCAGGTTTTACCTCTTATCATGTGTTCCGCCCCAAAATCCGGACAATACCAAGAAAGGAGGGGGTATCCATATTCATCAAAGACACCCACACCTCAAGACTGGTGGCAACGCACGATGCATCGGAGACCATCCAGGTGCAATTAACCATAGGCAAGACTGCTCTGCAAATTGTAGCATGTTACAGGCCACCCTCACAAACTCAGGAACCTCACATGGCCTTCCTGAAAACACTAGGGATAAATGTATCACCAAACACCATCATACTAGGTGACTTCAATTACCCTAATATAGACTGGGAACACTACTCAAGCCCAAACACCCTAGCCCAAAAGTTCCTGGAATTCATAAACTCAAATGCCATGGAACAACTAGTCACCATCCCCACAAGAGGAGAAAACATACTTGATCTCATCATCACGAACATGGGAGCACAATGTTCAACACCGAAGTATACCCCTCACTGATGAGATCAGGTCACAAACTAATCTCCCTGGAGGTCCTCATCCCACCCCCACCTAAAATAAACAAGACCACAGTAAAGAACTTCTCAAAGACTTCACACTTCTAAAGACTAGTGTGGTCTCCTTTAAGGCCCCCAAGCCGACGGAAAACAGTACTCAAACCGCTGAATCACTTACAAATGCCTTCTACCAGCACCTGCAGGACTGCATGGATAAGGCAATCCCAAGCAAAACAAAGACTCTTTGTACCAAAGGCAAGCGCCTACTCTGGTGGACCCCAGCCATAAACAAACTCTACAACAAAGGAGGAAGCTACTACAAGATAGAGCAAAATCCTTAAAAGGTAAGACACCCTTGATCACTATAAGTAAAAACTAAGAGCTCTCATAAAATCATCCAAAGCAAATTTTGAGAGAAAAATAGCTAAAGACTCAAAAGACAATCATAAGGCCTTCTTTAGCTATGTTAGAAACCTGGGAGGAAACTCCCAGATATGCTCAGAACTAGTTCAAAATGATGTGAAGATTACTGATCCTACAGACATTGCCAACATACTGGCTGACAGGTTCAGTGCAAACTTCTCCCCTCCCCAAAAGGAGAGATATCTATACCAAGCGATTGCAGCCCCCAAACATCTCCAACTTCAAGTGAGAACTGCTCTCTCCAAAGCAAAAACACAGCATCCATGGGACCTGATGGTGTCCCCGCTGTGTGCTCCACGAACTCAACGAATTAAACCCACAGCTAGGACAGCTGTTTAATCATAGTCTTACCTCTGGATACGCACTAGGAGTGGCGCACTGCAACTGTGGTCCCACTTCACAAAGGCGGTGCCTCCACCGACCCTGGAAATTACCGCCCATTAGCTTGACAAGCCTTATCTGCAAAGCCATGGAGAGGATCATAATGGACCTCATAAATAAAGACATAGGGAATTTGCAGACTTTGGATCCATCCCAGTTTGGCTTTGTCAAAGGCAGATCATGCCTTCTAAACTTGGTTGACTTTTTGAAACAGTCACCAAAGCCATTGATGAGGGAAAGGCAGTCCATACAGCCTACCTCGATCTGGCGAAGGCCTTTGATACAATACCCCACTCGGTATCATTGAAAAACTCATCAGCTTAAATGTTAACCCATACATCACAAGATGGGTTGCAAACTGGCTGAGTGACAGAACCCACAGGGTCAGAGTTGCTGGCGCCATGTCAGACTCAAAGCCTGTCACAAGTGGTGTACCACAGGGCTCAGTCCTGGCCCACTCTTGTTTGGCATCTACTTTTCCAAGTACAAGCAAACACAGGAGGGTTATGGCTGACAAAGTTTGCAGATGACTGCAAACTGGGCCATAGTAGAAAACACATCTGACACAGATATCCTTCAGAAGGGTCTCACAGAAATGGATAACTGGTGCCAGAGCCATGGCCTAAAGTTAAATGCCAAAATGCATAGTCATTCCCTTGGGAAAAACAAGGTTACCCCTAGCTACCAAATAGGTGGCAATCCACTGAGTACAGAAGAAGTTATCAGGGACCTGGGGACCCAGGTTGATAGTAGTCTGTCATTCGACACCCATGTAGCTAAAGTAGTTAGGAAGACCTTCTACATTGCCCACCTTATCATGAAGGGATTCTCATCTAGATCAAGGGGGGTCATAGTCTCCCTATACTCATCACTCATCAGACCAATGATTGAGTACAATGCCCCATTCGGAATGTATCTGACCCGACACTTGCAGCAGCTGGAGAGGCCACAAAGTTCCTCACCAAAAGGATAAAGGGTCTCAAACATCTGTCCTATGCTGCCCGACTGAAAGAACTCCAGCTCTATTCAGTCGCTTACCGCTTGCTCAGAGGTGACCTTTGCCTAACATACAAGGCCATATCAAACCCAGATTTGATGAATATGCTTCACCTCAAAAAATCTAGATCCATCAGAGCCACAAGGGCGGGAGACTTAAACCTCGACATGGCTATTAATAGGACGTGCTGGAGGGATAGATTCATTACCCAAAGACTCCCTATGCTGTGGAATAAAATCCCGGTATATGTGAGGCAGAGCACCTCGCTGGCCTTGTTCAAGAGAAATCTTGACCAATGGATGGGAGATCGCAGATATACCCCAGGGATTACCTCAGTGTCACTGCTCAACAGAGGCACAGCAAAATAATGGGTATAGTTCCCCATACTAAAGGGGTGGCGTAAGCCACAAAACTATGGGCTAGGCTTGTAAATGCCCTCGGGCAGATAGCCTAGTATGAACCTATGAACCTATGAACCTATGAACAACCCTTTGTCTGCATAACCCTGTGGACAGTGACGTATCTGACATCTATGGATGTATGTCATATGGGACAACACAGACATGTGAGATAGACGGCCATCACAAACATTTGGCCAACACATGTTCACACATGGCCATGGAGGATGGCCAGTGACATGTAGCCACACAGTAGATGTGATGTGTATACACCCTGTTGCACATTGTCCATACATGGTCCAACTATAGCCTTTGTTGAATGGTTATATAGTTGATGTGCAACACTGGACATCCTAAACGCCTGTGCACAGCTTGTGGAGGTGTCACTTAATTTGACCATATAAGATGTGTTGAACATCATGACTGTGTCATAGCATGACAGTAGTCACCTGTACAGCTTCCACAGACATAGACACCACATCTGGCCACAGATACCGTACATTTCCCTTGCTGCTGTTGGACATCACTGTCAGCTGTGCACCTCATGTGTGTGGTACATAAATGTCATGTGGGACATGGTGTATTGACAAGTCTGCCATGTGTGGACATGGTTGCCAGGCAGCTAAGACATTTTAGTAGTTGTGCAGGGGTGTCATCCGTAGGTCTTCCAGTGACCTGTCACATGACACAGCATGGTTTAGTGTGTATTCACCTCAGCGATGAGAGTCACAATCCACAGTAGTTATGCAATGTGTATGCACGCAGTCATGGCTATGCACTGTGTGTGTATTACACACTGTATAGCAATATAGATGCCTCATGATGCCATGCAATGGCACAGTGTCTGTACTTCACACTGTATAGCAATGTAGACGCCTCATACTACCCTTCAATGCTCATGCACATCTGCTAAAAGTGCTTTGTATCTGTAGGGCATACAGAAAACACTGCAATGTGATACCCATTACACCGCTGTACATGTGTCAGGACACCATTGTGTCAGACATGTATGCATGTCAATGCACGCATCAGCAGATTATATGTCATGCTACATGTCAATGTCAAGGTCACATCAGCCATGTGTACTGTTAACCTGTGCTGGTCCACATGGCTTCTGATATGGCACCTGCTTGCTGTTGTGTGCAACCCAGGGAGATATGCTAACTACCACTATTAATGTCTGAGCTGCATGCCGTCTGCTGTATCACATGCATGCTGCATGCTGTCTGTCAAATCACATGCATGGTCTGTCTGTGTGTCTGTGTGTTTGTGTGTCTATCGTAATGTTGAGTCTTTCTTTGCATTCACAGATGATGTAGGTGTGTTACCCTCCTGCGGTCCATCTGATTTTAGTGTCCCCACAGATACTAGCAGTGATAAACATATGCATGAGGTACAGGCAGGGTTGTCAGGGGCTGAATCTGTGGCAATGGTTGCCTTCCCAGCTATGTCCCCCTCTTTCCCGCACACAGTTCTCATGCCAACACATAGCCTATTACCAGTGGCCATAGAGGAAGGACAGTCAGCGTGTGTTAGCTTGGAATAGGAATGTGTGGTGGCTACAGAAGGTGTGTCTCCACACCACGGTGTCAGTGTAATGACTGCAGATGTGCCACACAGGCATGTGGCTAGTGCTGCTCGTAGGAGGACCTCTGGCAGACATGCACCTGCAGGACAGAGCGCAGCAGCCGGTGTCACCAGACGCATGTTCCAGACTGTAATGGCGGCACAGGCACATGCTGAATGGCAGAACAGAGAAGGGCCGAGGCTTCAGAGGGCTGCTATCCATTCTTTAAACAACAACATCCAGGCATTGGCAAATGCTCAACAGCAGATTGCTGATGTTCTGGACAGGCGATTGGGTGACATGGTTGGAATCCTTGACCATGGCATGGCAATCAGCAAGCGTGAGTTGTCCATGCTGGAACATCTGGTAGGAGTGAGGCGAAGGCCACATGGATGTAGGCCAGCTACACCAACTGGTGCAGGTCAAAGTGAACAAGCCACCTCACATGCCCACTCCCACAGTGCCGGTAACTGTAGCAGTGTAGCTGGTGCTGCACTGTCCACACCACAATCTGGAGCTGTCAATAATACCCCTGTGTAGGCTGGACACATGGCAGAACTGTGTGCACACATACATGCACACAGCAGAAGCATCTGTAGGGCAATGCAACACCCAAATGCATAATGACCACACATGTCCAATCAGATCACCAGCCCTAACCCACACACATGATGTCATCCACTGGTGCAGCCTATGCCCCTGGCAAACATTATCACCCTGTGCATATGATGATGCTTGTGCCGCATCCCTGTCATCCACACCATCGGTGCAGGGATATGCTCATATGGTCTGATGCACAGAGTGAACAGAATAGTGAGAAGTGTATATTACATTTGTTGTGTACTGTTGACACGCACCAGACATACCATGTAGTACAGGTTTAGAATGCATTGTTATATGTTCACAGTATGTGTATTGGTAACAACAGTAACAGCATGTTGGTAATTATGCCCTGCTTCCCTCCTCAAGGTCTAATTGCATGTGCCATTACGTTACAGTGTTTGCAGTTTCCCATGTGTAAATGTGGAGTACTCACAGGCATGTATGGCAATACCAGCATGGTGACATGGTGCGGGGGGTTTTCACAGTGGTCTGGCTGATGTCAACGTTAGAGGCCAGTTGATAGCATGAGGCCTCACTGTGTAGCAGTAATACACTGTCAAATTACAGGATGAGAACACGCACAGACATACACAGAAACACACAGTAACATGCCCACACTCACGGGGTCAACAACACTATAACGCAAACTCGATAGTGTTGAGGTGAGGACCCCTGCCTATGTGGTAATCACCTTCACAGTACTGTGCACCCACATGATGCGACACAGAGAATGAACATATACAGGTAGCCAGTAAGGCTGAGACCAATGGCATCAACAGGGTAGTAGACTGCATCATCATGAGGGGTTAGGGATCCTGTCTGGTCTGTATGGTAGCGTACACCCTCACTCCATGCACCAGACAACCATACATACATACACACACACACACACACACACACACACACACACACACACACTGTGGAGTCCACAAATGTCATTCACATACAGATAGCTGACGTGTGTGATACACACACCACCCCTGCCTACATCTTGCTTTCTACACTGCAGTATGTACAGATCTCTACAACAGTGTACAGGGGTGTGTAACAATTGGGATGTATTCCCCACCATACATGGCATATATGGTCACACAAGCAAACACACATGGCAGTACTGTGAATCATACACCTGCTATATGATGATACGTCTGACAGACATGCAGCTGTATTGGCCACATTATGTGTACCAATGCTACCTTCGGCAATTGTGCTGCTATATGCACACGGGAGGATGTAAGTGTTACAGGTGTCAAGTGACGTACAGTCAGTAACACCCTGACCGCTGTGTAGGTTGTATGTCTTCACCTTCACGTGACAGTAACATAGCGTACTATTTGCACATGTAATGGTAGGACAGCTTGTGACACACCTGTGAGCTGTCTTCAGCAAACATCCATCTGCAAAGGTGGACCACCACTTTATGTACACACATCCATCCATACCTGATGTACATCCTACCATATTGTCAGTATTTCACCATATACAGGTGTCAATGATGGGGCTGCATTGCAACTGCATGTTGTAGTTAGACACAGATGAACGACATACATCAGCTACTGCACACGCATGGTAGCTGCATGCACACCACTACATGTACATGTGTGTTGGTCCTACATTCCTGTCATATAGCCATGTTTGTATGCATTGCAATTGGTGGACATGTGTGATGACATACATGACACATGGACTGTTGTATGATATGTTGGTTGTCATGGGTAACTAGTACAGAGGGAATGTTATCTCAGTCTTCATTGCTACCTTATGTACTGTTAGCATTCAATAGCCATGGACCTACCTTCCATGTGCATGCGTGTGATTGCTGTAGCCACTTGTCTGCACGGAGGACAGCAAAAGCTATGCTATGTACATATGTGTTGTGTGTGTGGGCCATGTACATATTCACTGCGATTACATGTATGTCATATCCAAACATGAGTGTTTTTTGGTGTACAGCGACAGTCATCTGTTACAGCTGTGTAAGACCCAGGGCCCCTGTTATGTTTAGAGCTGACCTGGTTATGAACTGTGGTATCATCGCATTGCATACCACATGATGGAACCCTGTCAGTACATGTGTAGTCTGCACAGTTGCTGTAGACCTATGTACAGTCCACTGGTCATGAGAAACATGGTGTTGTAGTAATGTATGGATGTGTGTTGTTGGTCCAAGGACATGGTGATGTCTGAGGGCTACATAGTAGAATGCGGCATTTACCACTGTGATCTGCACCTGAGACATCTGTGATGGCTCTTGAGTGTGTAATGGTCAGTACATGTGAGTGGCCTTCATGTATGTGGGGACAGTGACTCCTGGGGTGGTCCGTCATGGTCTTGTGGCCCACGTGTCTGTATCTGAGGTATACGGTGGTAGTGCTATTGTGCACAACTGTGCCATATGCCAGGTGTTCCTCACTGCAGAGATGTCTATATTCCCCATTGTTGGATCTGGATTATCAGCTGTGATTCCGAATGCTACACAGCTAGCACTGATGACCGGTGTCAGATATATGTAGTGCAGCATTCGTGCTAACAGTGTTCACTGTTGACACACTGTGCCCTTCCGTGTTTAGAATCCGTGTGCATACAAGACAGCCCTTCGTTACTACTAAGTGTGTGAGCATGCCCAGTATGCTGTTGTGTAGATGGACACACAGTACATTCCAAATGGACGTGAGATACTGTGTGAGCATGCCCAGTGACACCTTGTGTCAGTTATGTGCCTCTGTGTATGGGCATGACCATTGAAATCCTGTATAGTGATAGTGGTCATCCAGGCAACAGATGTCCATACCCCACGTCAGGATGGATTCCTACATCGAACACACTGGTTGACTGTCTTGAAGGGTGTACTGTCTGTGGCGCGTCTCGTATCTATGTAGTGTTGTAATAGTGCTCCGTAGATAGGCAGTTGTCCCACTCACACCATTGCCGTGCGTTTGTCTACGTCTACCTTGGGATAGTAATATGCTTTTAGACTGCTCACTCTCCATACATTCCCTATCAGTGTCTTTGCCTTTGCTGATGATGTCATCCACCTAGAAGTATGTCTCTGGGAGTGCTCTGTTCCAGTAATCTCGGTAGCACGTTCTGTAATTGTGTAATGCTGTAGTGTGATAAGGTAGTTAGGTGTATGCTCGACTCCCAGCCCTGCCAAGAGTGTGTGTGTTTCCAGCTGCCTGGGGACAGAGTAATGCTTTTAGATGGCTCACTCTCCATACAGTGCCTATCGGCGTCTTTGCCTTTGCTGATGATGTCATCCACCTAGAAGTATGCCTCTCGGAGTACTGTGCTCCAGTAATCTCGGTAGCGCATTCTGTAACTGCGTAATGCTTGAGTGTGATAAGGTAGTTTGGTGTATGTTCAACTCCCAGCCCTGCCAAGTGTGTGTTTCCAGCTGCTTGGGGACAGAGTAATGCTTTTAGATGGCTCACTCTCCATACATTCCCTATTGGCGTCTTTGCCTTTGCTGATGATGTCATCCACGTAGAAGTATGCCTCTGGGAGTGCTGTGTTCCAGTAATCTCGGTAGTGCATTCTGTAGCTGTGTAATGCTGTAGTGTGATAAGGTAGTTAGGTGTATGTTCGACTCCCAGCCCTGCCAAGTGTGTGTGTGTCTGTGTGTTTCCAACTGCCTGGAGACAGAGTAATGCTTTTAGACTGCTCACTTTCCATACATTCCCTATCGGCATCTTTGCCTTTGCTGATGATGTCATCCACCTAGAAGTATGCCTCTGGGAGTGCGGTAATGCTGAAACTCGGTAGTGCGTTCTGTTACTGTGTAATGCTGTAGTGTGGTAGACTAGACAGGTAGGTGCTTGATTCCAAGGCATGGCAGGTGTGTGTGTTTGGCAGTTATACCCTATGTGTTGGTATCTGTGGGTGGCTAGCTGCGGGATGTGTTCAGTGTGTTTTGCTGCTGACCTATATAGTGTCCACAGCCCGCATATTCTGCCAAGACACTGAGTTGTCAACACATACATTCGCCAATAGGTCTGGTGAGTAAATGTCAGCAGCCCTACTCTTACCCTTAATACAGTCTGACCTGTGTGATGTAGAAGAACACACATGCCTTGATAGTAACAACACTACATGATGCAGGTGGCACATGTAGTTTCCTTTTCATGCCTTTCTAATGCTTTGCTGTCATGTGATCTGCTGTTGTGATATAAATGCAATATCTACATATGTGTGTACATGTATATGTGTGTATGTATATCTATGTATATATGTATACAAATAATATATATGATATATCTAGATATAGAGAGATAGACATAGATATAAACATATATGTCTGGGGACATCAGCACTATTGAATGTTTGTGCCGGATGATCTGTTCGTGATAACCTGGACTGTATGTATATCTGCCATGGCTTAGTGGTAATGCACATCGTCTGTTGTGTGCAGGGTCCTGGGTTGTAGTCATGTAGACACCGGTCATTTTGTTGCTGGGAAGACCATGGGACATCGAATATGGTGATAGTAAGGCACCTGTTACCAGTTGTGTAAGGATCTGAGCGACACTAAGCAGTGGTTATTAATTTGGAGGTTCGTTATGGGTCATATAACTATTCATTAGAAGACTATACTATGCAGGTGAGGTTGACAATAGTGTATCCCATTTATCCCCAGGGTGTGATGCAGATCACTGGAGTGTATGTGTGTAGTTAGCCGGGTGCAGAGCTGGAATATAGTTGACAGCATGGGGGTTTGTCAGGCATACTGTACGTACATTGCAGAATTGTGCCTTGGGAGTGCTCCTGCCTTAGCATGCCTAAGCTAGGGTTGTGTGTATACCTGCCTGGTGACATTGGGAGGGACAACAGCAGTGGTGGGGTAGTCAGGGTGTACAGGCTGCACAAACAGGTGATGATTAGCACAATCAGCAGATGACATGGCCAGCCCGTACCTGAACAGTATGGTAATGTGAGCAAGCAGCATACACACAGGTTTCTTCCGCACTCTACACCACCGGTGTATACCTGCGGGGACATTTCACGACACAGTCCAACCAAATGAGAAGGGCTGCAGCAGGCAACATAGACCAACATGTGCAGGAGGCTGAGGACAGTGAGGATGTGTATGCTGCCGAACAACCCTTACTGGGGTGACATAAGACTTTATAGACCCAGGGTGACTTACCAGGGGCTACATGGGCTGGGGATGGTGGAGCACTATGGAGTGGACAGAGACCTCCTACAGTGACTTGTTGACCTGTGCCTGCCACACCTGACACATCAAACAGGCCGAGGGAAACCCATCACAGTGGATACCATGGTATGTGTTGGGCTAGATATACTAGCCACAGGTACCTCACACAGCACAATTGGGGATATCATGGGGATCTCACAGGCATCTGCATCCAGAGTATTGCACCAATTCACAGACGCCATGTCAACACATGCCAGTGAGCACGTACATGTCCTCAACACACGTGATTAGTAGACCAGCAATATACATCTCTTCAATCACATGGATGACTACCCTGGGGTACTGAGTGCTATAGCCTGCACACACATACACATCAAAGCACCACCCGGTGAGTGGGGTAGGGCCTACAGTCACTGCAGGGGCATAGCCTCCAACAGCTAGGCCATATGTGATGGCCAGAGCATTAGATTGAATGTGTGTGCTGTCTGCCCTGGAAGCTATGATGATTCCGATATATGGCTTCTGACACCACTGTACCACACCTTTGCCAATATGGACATCCCCTACAGTGTCCTAGTGGGGGATGCTGGGTAACCACTGGTGTCGTGACTGATGACACCCATCAGCAATGCACACACACCTGAACACTCACACCATAATGAGGCGGATGCACAGGCAAGACCTAAAATTGAGCATGTGTTTGGGATGCTCAGTTCATGGTTCTGGTATACGGACACATCTGGTGGAGCCCTGCAGTATTCACTAGCTACATGCAAACAATTTGTTATGGTATTTGCTATGCTACACAATCTGATCCTGCAGTAAGAGTTGCAGCAGGAACAGCATGGGGCAGGGCCACACAGCCCAACACCACTGCCAAGGCCTGTACAGGCACAGAGTGACTTGGTGAAGGAACTACCTGAGCAGGGCCCAGTCGGCGAAAGGCCGTGCACAATATGACCTGCCCTTGGCAAAGAGGCAACACAAGGCATATGCACTGACACAGTAGGTACCCACAGATTTCCCCTCTCTGATCTGCACACAGTACAATGGATGCCAAACATGACACTACCTGTGCTCGGCCATGTATAGGAGGAGCACTGTGTGCATCTGACATAGGCAGCCCTCCAGTACCGTCCTCAGGTCCAGAATACCCCCAGGGTATGACAATCGACCTAAAAATTGGCAGTTGTATTAGAATGTGTTTACCCGTTGCTATGGTATGTATGTGAGCATACAAGAGACTTTGGTGGCCGACTGTTAGGGCAGCAGGCAGTACACGTCCATAGTGGTACCATGACATCTGTAGCACATACAGGGGTCTTAATGGTAGCCAGTAGTACACAGGGTGTCCTCACCCACTGCAGATTATGGGCTGAACATCATGTGTGTCCGTACAGCCCACACATGTTCCATGCAGCTGGACATGTGTGGACCAATACAGAGAAATGATATACAATGGCCTATGGATATGCCCAATGAATGACCCCAACCCCCAAAGACATGCACTGACTACAGCAGGCCAGGCAGTTTGATGTAGGTTGTGAAAGCTAGGTCACCCAAAACCGCTGTGCTGGTCTTTAACGCTGGGATCTGACGTACACTGGTATCCCCCCAACCAGCAATTTAGGTAGGTTCACACACTGACATGGAGTACCTGGCATACCAGTACAGTAGCGGCAGATGTGTACAACCTACACATGTGAGAGTCATGTGCACCAGCCACGGTGCTGTGTAGGACTGTGGATGCGATTGGATGTCCCCCCACGCTATGCAGACATGTAGCAACTGTCAATGTCACATGACCATTAGCTACCCTGCAGACACAGCATGACACCTGTCTGTGTAGAACGGAGAGGTCGGCAATACAGTACTGACTATCTGGACATGTGACACATGCGATATAGTTGTCCGTACTTGGCATGCTCACACACATGATGGTATAACGGTAATGTCGGTCGACAACATGCGTAACAGTCATACTGGGCATGCTCACGCACTGAAACACAGGATGGCCAGGCATGCATACATCAGTGGTCCGGACATATCTGCCAGTACATTGCTATACTGTTGGATGACTGCGCTGTATGGTGTGTGTGTGGTCTATTGTCTGTACATATACCATGGTCTATTGTTAACTCACATGAGCTATGTGCGCAGGGTAGTGCTACCAACACGTGAATAGGGCTGTTCTTTGTTTGCGGACAGACCGACGCCTTTGGATATGAACTGGGTAAGGCACATTCCAGCAGGTGGGAGCAGTTGTGCGTGGGTTCGCACAGTGTTAAGCACTGCTGACCTCTGGTTACAGCACCTTTTACCCATTTAGACTCCACATTTCTTTGACAGTGCACTACTGGCATACTGATAGACAAACACGCTTACAGCAGCTCGCTCACTGACATTTCTGCTTACATTTGTCACTCACGCTGGGTGTGTGCGACCCCTTGTTATGTGTATTACATCGGACTACATGACAACAGTATCGGGTATGTCTAACCATTTGGCAACGGTAGTCATTCGACTGTACGGACTCGGCGGCCTGTCCAGTGATGTAATCATATTATATGCGTGTTCCTCATACGATCTGCTCCCATCTGCCTGATACATGGGAACCGATACTCTGCAATGTTGACATGTGAATATGATTTTGTTAACGCAGCTGTTGAGCGAGTCATGCTTCCGCATACCCACTGTACGTTTTCCACCTTTCAGATTGCACGACGGGAGACTGTAGGAGTAACACCTTTCCCACTTTGCATGGGACAGTCCCTCATTAGGCATATGTCATGTGATGATACTCTAGCCATTGCAACTGTCCTGATTAGGGGACATTCTCATATTCTACATGTCTGTAGTGGTTGCTTGTTACAGGTCTTGTATACCTGACAAGTCAATATGTTATATGTAGTAGCATAAGCAACTTTACTGCTGCTAGACTACGCTTTGATTTGTGCTGATATGTATATTTCTGTACTATGCATGGCTGTAGGTATGTTTTGCCCTGGTACGTCTGACATTTCTACAAAGCAGGTCCCACTTTGGCCATTCAGAATGGTGGTGGCCCTATAGATCCTATATGTAGAGCTATCACATGTGTCAAGGCAACACATACCCACAGCCAGTAGTAAACTGACTACTTCCATGGTTTGCATATGTTCAGGTTATTCTTGTAGCATTATAATTGCTTATACTGTTTCCTATTACATGTAGCTGTTTCTGATATAACAAATTAATTTGTGACACCACTACACACAATATATGGCCTCCTTTCCCGAACTCACAGGCCATGTGCCATAACATTCATTTTGCAGGACACAACTGCCCAGACGGGTGTGTCCCTCAAAGGCATATGGGTGTGGAACCTCATCTATTATGCTATCATCTACCTAAGGTGGTCAGCAAATTATGCACTTTCCGTCACTAGCAGACCTCACATACCAATGGGGGAGAATGAACACTTTATCAGAAACACGGCATAACACCCTGTGGGACACATTTAGATGACTGGTTCTATTAACCAGACACATTGACAGTCACAGAGCATATGTATTTATTCACGTTTGTCGAGGTACATGCTGTTTATGACTCATACATGTTGTCATCTGTCATTACCTGTATTCCGCCACCTGTCCACCTAATGTCACTAGTTCTGTAAGTGTTTAGTTGGACTTTGTTACATTCTGCTTCATAACTATGGACGTCCATGCTAATCGGGTACACAGCACTGATTGGTCTCTATGTATTCCCCTGATGGTTTACAGACTATCCGGTAGATGTGCTCTTCAGGTTTGGGACGTATAGGCATCTGCTATGCCCACATAGGAATATTAATGACTTCCACTGGGTTGGCCTACTACATTTCTGCCAACCAAAACCTGCACACTTAATCCCATTATTGCATACCCATGGTCCACCTACCTGGCACCCCTCTACAGCACTCATGACAAATACTTAGTGTGAGCGCAGCTGGGGTATGAGCACACCCCTACACATTGCCCACTCTCCCCGTTTCGGGACACATGTCATACGTTTTGTCAACCCATGTATTATCACACTTGCACAACCTACTGTTCCCTGTACACCTACATCCTGCTCACATCGATGACAAAAGGTTGACACATACACTGAATTTTTGGGGCCCCGCAAGGGACACCGTTATCCATGTTTAAAGTGTAGACCTTGCAGATCTCTCCCACTGCTACTTTCCTGACGGTGTTTTGGACAGCAGCAGTGTATTAATCTTTATTGCCTGTCTGTATGTCTGACCGGCCTAGGTCGGCGGTGTGGGGGGTACAACAATTATTTATTGGACTTCCCTGTCCCATATGCCTGGGCTGTATATATGTTACCCCTAATTGCTGTAAAGTAACCTAGTTATGTACATGTGTATATCTACAACGACATATATATTTGTTTTGTGTGTATGTGTATATATCAATACATGTTGTT